>NW_027490444.1:166052-270194 GCF_050948175.1 Xylocopa sonorina
ACATAACACTTCGCAAATCATGTTATATCTTACCATGAAACATAGAAATGAGATGCGATATCGCGTTCTAAGAATCATCTGAACTCTATTGCTACGAAACGTAGACATCTGCAAACGCTATTTAGTAGCGAGGAAGTATCGCATTCACATTCATTTGAAGTGTAGACGAGGAATACATAACACTTCGCAATGTATATTATATCTTATCATGAAACATAGTTATGAGATGCAATATCTCGTTTTAAGAAGCATTTGAACTCTATTGCTTCGATACGTAGACATCTGCAATCGCTATTTCCTAGCGAGGAAGTGTCGCATTCACATTCATTTGAAGTGTAGACGAGGAATACATAACACTTCGCAATGTATATTATATCTTATCATGAAACATAGTTATGAGATGCAATATCTCGTTTTAAGAAGCATTTGAACTCTATTGCTTCGATACGTAGACATCTGCAATCGCTATTTCCTAGCGAGGAAGTGTCGCATTCACATTCATTTGAAGTGTAGACGAGGAATGCATAACACTTCGCAATGTATATTATATCTTATCATGAAACATAGATATGAGATGCAATATCTCGTTTTAAGATGCATTTGAACTCTATTGCTTCGATACGTAGACATCTGCAATCGCTACTTCCTTGCAAGGAAGTGTCGCATTTACATTCATTTGAAGTGTAGACGAGGAATACAAAACACTTCGCAAATCATATTACATCTTACCATGAAACATAGAAATGAGATGCGATATCGCGTTTTAAGAAGCATTAGAACTCTATTGCTACGATACCTAGACATCTGCAGACGCTATTTCCTAGCAAGGAAGTGTCGCAATTACATTCATTTGAAGTGTAGACGAGGAATACATGACACTTCGCAAATCATATTATATCGTACCATGAAACATAGAAATGAGATGCGATATCGCGTTTTAAGAAGCATTAGAAAGCTATTGCTACGATACGTAGACAACTGCAAACGCTATTTAGTAGCGAGGAAGTATCGCATTCACATTCATTTGAAGTGTAGACGAGGAATACATAACACTTCGCAAATCATGTTATATCTTACCATGAAACATAGAAATGAGATGCGATATCGCGTTCTAAGAATCATATGAACTCTATTGCTACGATACGTAGACATCTGCAAACGCTATTTCCTAGCGAGGAAGTGTCGCATTCACGTTCATTTGAAGTGTAGACGAGGAATACATGACACTGCGCAAATCATATTATATCTTACCATGAAACATAGAAATGAGATGCGATATCGCGTTTTAAGAAGCATTAGAACTCCATTGCTACGATACGTAGACATCTGCAAACGCTATTTCCTTGCAAGGAAGTGTCGCATTTACATTCATTTGAAGTGTAGACGAGGAATACATAACACTTTGCAAATCATATTACATCTTACCATGAAACATAGAAATGAGATGCGATATCGCGTTTTAAGAAGCATTAGAACTCTATTGCTACGATACCTAGACATCTGCAGACGCTATTTCCTAGCAAGGAAGTGTCGCAATTACATTCATTTGAAGTGTAGACGAGGAATACATGACACTTCGCAAATCATATTATATCGTACCATGAAACATAGAAATGAGATGCGATATCGCGTTTTAAGAAGCATTAGAAAGCTATTGCTACGATACGTAGACAACTGCAAACGCTATTTAGTAGCGAGGAAGTATCGCATTCACATTCATTTGAAGTGTAGACGAGGAATACATAACACTTCGCAAATCATGTTATATCTTACCATGAAACATAGAAATGAGATGCGATATCGCGTTCTAAGAATCATATGAACTCTATTGCTACGATACGTAGACATCTGCAAACGCTATTTCCTAGCGAGGAAGTGTCGCATTCACGTTCATTTGAAGTGTAGACGAGGAATACATGACACTGCGCAAATCATATTATATCTTACCATGAAACATAGAAATGAGATGCGATATCGCGTTTTAAGAAGCATTAGAACTCCATTGCTACGATACGTAGACATCTGCAAACGCTATTTCCTTGCAAGGAAGTGTCGCATTTACATTCATTTGAAGTGTAGACGAGGAATACATAACACTTCGCAAATCATATTACATCTTACCATGAAACATAGAAATGAGATGCGATATCGCGTTTTAAGAAGCATTAGAACTCTATTGCTACGATAAGTAGACATCTGCAAACGCTATTTCCTTGCAAGGAAGTGTCGCATTTACATTCATTTGAATCGTAGACGAGGAATACATGACACTTCGCAAATCATATTATATCTTACCATGAAACATAGAAATGAGATGCGATATCGCGTTTTAAGAATCATCTGAACTCTATTGCTACGATACGTAGACATCTGCAAACGCTATCTCCTAGCGAGGAAGTGTCGCATTCACGATCATTTGAAGTGTAGACGAGGAATACATGACACTGCGCAAATCATATTATATCTTACCATGAAACATAGAAATGAGATGCGATATCGCGTTTTAAGAATCACAAGAACTCTATTGCTACGATACGTAGACATCTGCAAACGCTATTTCCTTGCAAGGAAGTGTCGCATTTACATTCATTTGAATCGTAGACGAGGAATGCATAACACTTCGCAATGTATATTATATCTTATAATGAAACATAGATATGAGATGCAATATCTCGTTTTAAGAAGCATTTGAACTCTATTGCTTCGATACGTAGACATCAGCAATCTCTACTTCCTTGCAAGGAAGTGTCGCAATTACATTCATTTGAAGTGTAGACGAGGAATACATGACACTTCGCAATGTATATTATATCTTACCATGAAACATAGAAATGAGATGCGATATCGCGTCCTAAGAAGCATTAGAAAGCTATTGCTACGATACGTAGACATCTGCAAACGCTATTTCCTAGCGAGGAAGTATCGCATTCACATTCATTTGAAGTGTAGACGAGGAATACATAACACTTCGCAAATCATGTTATATCTTACCAAGAAACATAGAAATGAGATGCGATATCGCGTTCTAAGAATCATATGAACTCTATTGCTACGATACGTAGGCATCTGCAAACGCTATTTCCTAGCGAGGAAGTGTCGCATTCACATTCATTTGAAGTGTAGACGAGGAATACATAACACTTCGCAAATCATATTATATCTTACCATGAAACATAGAAATGAGATGCGATATCGCGTCTTAAGAAGCATTAGAAAGCTATTGCTACGATACGTAGACATCTGCAAACGCTATTTCCTAGCGAGGAAGTATCGCATTCACATTCATTTGAAGTGTAGACGAGGAATACATAACACTTCGCAAATCATGTTATATCTTACCATGAAACATAGAAATAAGATGCGATATCGCGTTTTAAGAAGCATTAGAACTCCATTGCTACGATACGTAGACATCTGCAAACGCTATTTCCTTGCAAGGAAGTGTCGCATTCACATTCATTTGAAGTGTAGACGAGGAATGCATAACACTTCGCAATGTATATTATATCTTATCATGAAACATAGATATGAGATGCAATATCTCGTTTTAAGAAGCATTTGAACTCTATTGCTTCGATACGTAGACATCTGCAATCGCTACTTCCTTGCAAGGAAGTGTCGCATTTACATTCATTTGAAGTGTAGACGAGGAATACAAAACACTTCGCAAATCATATTACATCTTACCATGAAACATAGAAATGAGATGCGATATCGCGTTTTAAGAATCATCTGAACTCTATTGCTACGATACGCAGACATCTGCAAACGCTATTTCCTAGCGAGGAAGTGTCGCATTCACGATCATTTGAAGTGTAGACGAGGAATACATGACACTGCGCAAATCATATTATATCTTACCATGAAACATTGAAATGAGATGCGATATCGCGTTTTAAGAATCACAAGAACTCTATTGCTACGATACGTAGACATCTGCAAACGCTATTTCCTTGCAAGGAAGTGTTGCATTTACATTCATTTGAATCGTAGACGACGAATGCATAACACTTCGCAATGAATATTATATCTTATCATGAAACATAGATATGAGATGCAATATCTAGTTTTAAGAAGCGTTTGAACTCTATTGCTACGATACCTAGACATCTGCAGACGCTATTTCCTAGCAAGGAAGTGTCGGATTTACATTCATTTGAAGTGTAGACGAGGAATACATGACACTTCGGAAATCATATTATATCTTACCATGAAACATAGAAATGAGATGCGATATCGCGTCTTAAGAAGCATTAGAAAGCTATTGCTACGATACGTAGACATCTGCAAACGCTATTTCCTAGCGAGGAAGTATCGCATTCACATTCATTTGAAGTGTAGACGAGGAATACATAACACTTCGCAAATCATGTTATATCTTACCATGAAACATAGAAATAAGATGCTATATTGCGTTTTAAGAATCATCTGAACTCTATTGCTACGAAACGTAGACATCTGCAAACGCTATTTAGTAGCGAGGAAGTATCGCATTCACATTCATTTGAAGTGTAGACGAGGAATACATAACACTTCGCAATGTATATTATATCTTATCATGAAACATAGTTATGAGATGCAATATCTCGTTTTAAGAAGCATTTGAACTCTATTGCTTCGATACGTAGACATCTGCAATCGCTATTTCCTAGCGAGGAAGTGTCGCATTCACATTCATTTGAAGTGTAGACGAGGAATACATAACACTTCGCAATGTATATTATATCTTATCATGAAACATAGTTATGAGATGCAATATCTCGTTTTAAGAAGCATTTGAACTCTATTGCTTCGATACGTAGACATCTGCAATCGCTATTTCCTAGCGAGGAAGTGTCGCATTCACATTCATTTGAAGTGTAGACGAGGAATGCATAACTCTTCGCAATGTATATTATATCTTATCATGAAACATAGATATGAGATGCAATATCTCGTTTTAAGATGCATTTGAACTCTATTGCTTCGATACGTAGACATCTGCAATCGCTACTTCCTTGCAAGGAAGTGTCGCATTTACATTCATTTGAAGTGTAGACGAGGAATACAAAACACTTCGCAAATCATATTACATCTTACCATGAAACATAGAAATGAGATGCGATATCGCGTTTTAAGAAGCATTAGAACTCTATTGCTACGATACCTAGACATCTGCAGACGCTATTTCCTAGCAAGGAAGTGTCGCAATTACATTCATTTGAAGTGTAGACGAGGAATACATGACACTTCGCAAATCATATTATATCGTACCATGAAACATAGAAATGAGATGCGATATCGCGTTTTAAGAAGCATTAGAAAGCTATTGCTACGATACGTAGACAACTGCAAACGCTATTTAGTAGCGAGGAAGTATCGCATTCACATTCATTTGAAGTGTAGACGAGGAATACATAACACTTCGCAAATCATGTTATATCTTACCATGAAACATAGAAATGAGATGCGATATCGCGTTCTAAGAATCATATGAACTCTATTGCTACGATACGTAGACATCTGCAAACGCTATTTCCTAGCGAGGAAGTGTCGCATTCACGTTCATTTGAAGTGTAGACGAGGAATACATGACACTGCGCAAATCATATTATATCTTACCATGAAACATAGAAATGAGATGCGATATCGCGTTTTAAGAAGCATTAGAACTCCATTGCTACGATACGTAGACATCTGCAAACGCTATTTCCTTGCAAGGAAGTGTCGCATTTACATTCATTTGAAGTGTAGACGAGGAATACATAACACTTCGCAAATCATATTACATCTTACCATGAAACATAGAAATGAGATGCGATATCGCGTTTTAAGAAGCATTAGAACTCTATTGCTACGATAAGTAGACATCTGCAAACGCTATTTCCTTGCAAGGAAGTGTCGCATTTACATTCATTTGAATCGTAGACGAGGAATACATGACACTTCGCAAATCATATTATATCTTACCATGAAACATAGAAATGAGATGCGATATCGCGTTTTAAGAATCATCTGAACTCTATTGCTACGATACGTAGACATCTGCAAACGCTATCTCCTAGCGAGGAAGTGTCGCATTCACGATCATTTGAAGTGTAGACGAGGAATACATGACACTGCGCAAATCATATTATATCTTACCATGAAACATAGAAATGAGATGCGATATCGCGTTTTAAGAATCACAAGAACTCTATTGCTACGATACGTAGACATCTGCAAACGCTATTTCCTTGCAAGGAAGTGTCGCATTTACATTCATTTGAATCGTAGACGAGGAATGCATAACACTTCGCAATGTATATTATATCTTATAATGAAACATAGATATGAGATGCAATATCTCGTTTTAAGAAGCATTTGAACTCTATTGCTTCGATACGTAGACATCAGCAATCTCTACTTCCTTGCAAGGAAGTGTCGCAATTACATTCATTTGAAGTGTAGACGAGGAATACATGACACTTCGCAAATCATATTATATCTTACCATGAAACATAGAAATGAGATGCGATATCGCGTCCTAAGAAGCATTAGAAAGCTATTGCTACGATACGTAGACATCTGCAAACGCTATTTCCTAGCGAGGAAGTATCGCATTCACATTCATTTGAAGTGTAGACGAGGAATACATAACACTTCGCAAATCATGTTATATCTTACCAAGAAACATAGAAATGAGATGCGATATCGCGTTCTAAGAATCATATGAACTCTATTGCTACGATACGTAGGCATCTGCAAACGCTATTTCCTAGCGAGGAAGTGTCGCATTCACATTCATTTGAAGTGTAGACGAGGAATACATAACACTTCGCAAATCATATTATATCTTACCATGAAACATAGAAATGAGATGCGACATCGCGTTCTAAGAATCATATGAACTCTATTGCTACGATACGTAGACATCTGCAAACGCTATTTCCTAGCGAGGAAGTGTCGCATTTACATTCATTTGAATCGTAGACGAGGAATGCATAACACTTCGCAATGTATATTATATCATATCATGAAACATAGATATGAGATGCAACATCTCGTTTTAAGAAGCATTTGAACTCTATTGCTTCGATACGTAGACATCTGCAATCGCTACTTCCTTGCAAGGAAGTGTCGCATTTACAATCATTTGAAGTGTAGACGAGGAATACATAACACTTCGCAAATCATATTACATCTTACCATGAAACATAGAAATGAGATGCGATATCGCGTTTTAAGAAGCATTAGAACTCTATTGCTACGATACCTAGACATCTGCAGACGCTATTTCCTAGCAAGGAATTGTCGCATTTACATTCATTTGAAGTGTGGACGAGAAATACATGACACTTCGCAAATCATATTATATCTTACCATGAAACATAGAAATGAGATGCGATATCGCGTTTTAAGAAGCATTAGAAAGCTATTGCTACGATACGTAGACATCTGCAAACGCTATTTAGTAGCGAGGAAGTATCGCATTCACATTCATTTGAAGTGTAGACGAGGAATACATAACACTTCGCAAATCATATTATATCTTACCATGAAACATAGAAATGAGATGCGATATCGCGTTTTAAGAATCATAAGAACTCTACTGCTGCGATACGTAGACATCTGCAAACGCTATTTCCTTGCAAGGAAGTGTCGCGTTTTCAGTCACTTGAATCGTAGTCGAGGAATGCATAACACTTCGCAATGTATATTATATCTTATCATGAAACATAGATATGAGATGCAATATCTCGTTTTAAGAAGCATTTGAACTCTATTGCTTCGATACGTAGACATCTGCAATCGCTACTTCCTTGCAAGGAAGTGTCGCATTTACATTCATTTGAAGTGTAGATGAGGAATACATAACACTTCGCAAATCATATTACATCTTACCATGAAACATAGAAATGAGATGCGATATCGCGTTTTAAGAAGCATTAGAACTCTATTGCTACGATACGTAGACATCTGCAGACGCTATTTCCTAGCAAGGAAGTGTCGGATTTACATTCATTTGAAGTGTAGACGAGGTATACATGACACTTCGCAAATCATATTATATCTTACCATGAAACATAGAAATGAGATGCGATATCGCGTTTTAAGAAGCATTAGAAAGCTATTGCTACGATACGTAGACATCTGCAAACGCTATTTATTAGCGAGGAAGTATCGCATTCACATTCATTTGAAGTGTAGACGAGGAATACATAACACTTCGCAAATCATGTTATATCTTACCATGAAACATAGAAATGAGATGCGATATCGCGTTCTAAGAATCATATGAACTCTATTGCTACGATACGTAGACATCTGCAAACGCTATTTCCTAGCGAGGAAGTGTCGCATTCACATTCATTTGAAGTGTGGACGAGGAATACATGACACTTCGCAAATCATATTATATCTTACCATGAAACATAGAAATGAGATGCGATATCGCGTTTTAAGAATCATAAGAACTCTATTGCTACGATACGTAGACATCTGCAAACGCTATTTCCTTGCAAGGAAGTGTCGCATTTACATTCACTTGAATCGTAGTCGAGGAATGCATAACACTTCGCAATGTATATTATATCTTATCATGAAACATAGATATGAGATGCAATATCTCGTTTTAAGAAGAATTTGAACTCTATTGCTTCGATACGTAGACATCTGCAATCGCTACTTCCTTGCAAGGAAGTGTCGCATTTACATTCATTTGAAGTGTAGACGAGGAATACAAAACACTTCGCAAATCATATTACATCTTACCATGAATCATAGAAATGAGATGCGATATCGCGTTTTAAGAAGCATTAGAACTCTATTGCTACGATACGTAGACATCTGCAAACGCTATTTCCTTGCAAGGAAGTGTCGCATTTACATTCATTTGAATCGTAGACGAGGAATACATGACACTTCGCAAATCATATTATATCTTACCAGGAATCATAGAAATGAGATGCGATATCGCGTCTTAAGAAGCATTAGAAAGCTATTGCTACGATACGTAGACATCTGCAAACGCTATTTCCTAGCGAGGAAGTATCGCATTCACATTCATTTGAAGTGTAGACGAGGAATACATAACACTTCGCAAATCATGTTATATCTTACCATGAAACATAGAAATGAGATGCGATATCGCGTTCTAACAATCATATGAACTCTATTGCTACGATACGTAGACATCTGCAAACGCTATTTCCTAGCGAGGAAGGGTCGCATTCACATTCCTTTGAAGTGTAGACGAGGAATACATAACACTTCGCAAATCATATTATATCTTACCATGAAACATAGAAATGAGATGCGATATCGCGTTTTAAGAATCATATCAACTCTATTGCTACGATACGTAGACATCTGCAAACGCTATTTCCTAGCGAGGAAGTGTCGCATTCACATTCATTTGAAGTGTAGACGAGGAATACATGACACTTCGCAAATCATATTATATCTTACCATGAAACATAGAAATGAGAAGCGATATCGCGTTTTAAGAATCATAAGAACTCTATTGCTACGATACGTAGACATCTGCAAACGCTATTTCCTTGCAAGGAAGTGTCGCATTTACATTCATTTGAATCGTAGACGAGGAATGCATAACACTTCGCAATGTATATTATATCTTATCATGAAACATAGATATGAGATGCAATATCTCGTCTTAAGAAGCATTTGAACTCTATTGCTTCGATACGTAGACATCTGCAGACGCTATTTCCTAGCAAGGAAGTGTCGGATTTACACTCATTTGAAGTGTAGACGAGGAATACATGACACTTCGGAAATCATATTATATCTTACCATGAAACATAGAAATGAGATGCGATATCGCGTTTTAAGAAGCATTAGAAATCTATTGCTACGATACGTAGACATCTGCAAATGCTATTTCCTAGCGAGGAAGTGTCGCATTCACATTCCTTTGAAGTGTAGACGAGGAATACATAACACTTCGCAAATCATATTATATCTTACCATGAAACATAGAAATGAGATGCGATATCGCGTTTTAAGAATCATATGAACTCTATTGCTACGATACGTAGACATCTGCAAACGCTATTTCCTAGCGAGGAAGTGTCGCATTTACATTCATTTGAAGTGTAGACGAGGAATACATGACACTTCGCAAATCATACTATATCTTACCATGAAACATAGAAATGAGATGCGATATCGCGTTTTAAGAATCATAAGAACTCTATAGCTACGATACGTAGACATCTGCAAACGCTATTTCCTTGCAAGGAAGTGTCGCATTTACATTCACTTGAATCGTAGTCGAGGAATGCATAACACTTCGCAACGTATATTATATCTTATCATGAAACAGATATGGGATGCAATATCTCGTTTTAAGAAGCATTTGAAATCTATTGCTTCGATACGTAGACATCTGCAATCGCTACTTCCTTGCAAGGAAGTGTCGCATTTACATTCATTTGAAGTGTAGACGAGGAATACATAACACTTCGCAAATCATATTACATCTTACCATGAAACATAGAAATGAGATGCGATATCGCGTTTTAAGAAGCATTAGAACTCTATTGCTACGATACGTAGACATCTGCAAACGCTATTTCCTTGCAAGGAAGTGTCGCATTTACATTCATTTGAATCGTAGACGAGGAATGCATAACACTTCGCAATGAATATTATACCTTATCATGAGACATAGATATGAGATGCAATATCTAGTTTTCAGAAGCGTTTGAACTCTATTGCTACGATACCTAGACATCTGCAGACGCTATTTCCTAGCAAGGAAGTGTCGGATTTACATTCATTTGAAGTGTAGACGAGGAATACATGACACTTCGCAAATCATATTATGTCTTACCATGAAACATAGAAATGAGATGCGATATCGCGTTTTAAGAAGCATTAGAAAGCTATTGCTACGATACGTAGACATCTGCAAACGCTAGTTAGTAGCGAGGAAGTATCGCATTCACATTCATTTGAAGTGTAGACGAGGAATACATAACACTTCGCAAATCATGTTATATCTTACCATGAAACATAGAAATGAGATGCGATATTGCGTTCTAAGAATCATATGAACTCTATTGCTACGATACGTAGACATCTGCAAACGCTATTTCCTAGCGAGGAAGTGTCGCATTCACATTCATTTGAAGTGTGGACGAGGAATACATGACACTTCGCAAATCATATTATATCTTACCATGAATCATAGAAATGAGATGCGATATCGCGTTTTAAGAATCATAAGAACTCTATTGCTACGATACGTAGACATCTGCAAACGCTATTTCCTTGCAAGGAAGTGTCGCATTTACATTCACTTGAATCGTAGTCGAGGAATGCATAACACTTCGCAATGTATATTATATCTTATCATGAAACATAGATATGAGATGCAATATCTCGTTTTAAGAAGCATTTGAACTCTATTGCTTCGATACGTAGACATCTGCAATCGCTACTTCCTTGCAAGGAAGAGTCGCATTTACATTTATTTGAAGTGTAGACGAGGAATACAAAACACTTCGCAAATCATATTACATCTTACCATGAAACATAGAAATGAGATGCGATATCGCGTTTTAAGAAGCATTAGAACACTATTGCTACGATACGTAGACATCTGCAAACGCTATTTCCTTGCAAGGAAGTGTCGCATTTACATTCATTTGAATCGTAGACGAGGAATACATGACACTTCGCAAATCATATTATATCTTACCAGGAATCATAGAAATGAGATGCGATATCGCGTCTTAAGAAGCAATAGAAAGCTACTGCTACGATACGTAGACATCTGCAAACGCTATTTCCTAGCGAGGAAGTATCGCATTCACATTCATTTGAAGTGTAGACGAGGAATACATAACACTTCGCAAATCATGTTATATCTTACCATGAAACATAGAAATGAGTTGCGATATCGCGTTCTAAGAATCATATGAACTCTATTGCTACGATACGTAGACATCTGCAAACGCTATTTCCTAGCGAGGAAGGGTCGCATTCACATTCATTTGAAGTGTAGACGAGGAATACATGACACTGCGCAAATCATATTATATCTTACCATGAAACATAGAAATGAGATGCGATATCGCGTTTTAAGAATCATAAGAACTCTATTGCTACGATACGTAGACATCTGCAAACGCTATTTCCTTGCAAGGAAGTGTCGCATTTACATTCATTTGAATCGTAGACGAGGAATGCACAACACTTCGCAATGTATATTATATCTTATCATGAAACATAGATATGAGATGCAATATCTCGTCTTAAGAAGCATTTGAACTCTATTGCTTCGATACGTAGACATCTGCAGACGCTATTTCCTAGCAAGGAAGTGTCGGATTTACATTCATTTGAAGTGTAGACGAGGAATACATGACACTTCGGAAATCATATTATATCTTACCATGAAACATAGAAATGAGATGCGATATCGCGTTTTAAGAAGCATTAGAAATCTATTGCTACGATACGTAGACATCTGCAAACGCTATTTCCTAGCGAGGAAGTGTCGCATTCACATTCCTTTGAAGTGTAGACGAGGAATACATAACACTTCGCAAATCATATTATATCTTACCATGAAACATAGAAATGAGATGCGATATCGCGTTTTAAGAATCATATGAACTCTATTGCTACGATACGTAGACATCTGCAAACGCTATTTCCTAGCGAGGAAGTGTCGCATTTACATTCATTTGAAGTGTAGACGAGGAATACATGACACTTCGCAAATCATACTATATCTTACCATGAAACATAGAAATGAGATGCGATATCGCGTTTTAAGAAGCATTAGAAAGCTATTGCTACGATACGTAGACATCTGCAAACGCTATTTCCAAGCGAGGAAGTATCGCATTCACATTCATTTGAAGTGTAGACGAGGAATACATAACACTTCGCAAATCATGTTATATCTTACCATGAAACATAGAAATGAGATGCGATATCGCGTTTTGAGAATCATCTGAACCCTATTGCTACGATACGTAGACATCTGCAAACGCTATTTCCTAGCGAGGAAGTGTCGCATTTACATTCATTTGAAGTGTATACGAGGAATACATGACACTTCGCAAATCATACTATATCTTACCATGAAACATAGAAATGAGATGCGATATCGCGTTTTAAGAAGCATTAGAAAGCTATTGCTACGATACGTAGACATCTGCAAACGCTATTTCCAAGCGAGGAAGTATCGCATTCACATTGATTTGAAGTGTAGTCGAGGAATACATGACACTTCGCAAATCATGTTATATCTTACGATGAAACATAGAAATGAGATGCGATATCGCGTTTTAAGAATCATCTGAACTCTATTGCTACGATACGTAGACATCTGCAAACGCTATTTCCTAGCGAGGAAGTGTCGCATTTACATTCATTTGAAGTGTAGACGAGGAATACATGACACTTCGCAAATCATACTATATCTTACCATGAAACATAGAAATGAGATGCGATATCGCGTTTTAAGAAGCATTAGAAAGCTATTGCTACGATACGTAGACATCTGCAAACGCTATTTCCTAGCGAGGAAGTGTCGCATTCACATTCCTTTGAAGTGTAGACGAGGAATACATAACACTTCGCAAATTATGTTATATCTGACCATGAAACATAGAAATGAGATGCGATATCGCGTTCTAAGAATCATATGAACTCTATTGCTACGATACGTAGACATCTGCAAACGCTATTTCCTAGCGAGGAAGGGTCGCATTCACATTCATTTGAAGTGTAGACGAGGAATACATGACACTGCGCAAATCATATTATATCTTACCATGAAACATAGAAATGAGATGCGATATCGCGTTTTAAGAATCATAAGAACTCTATTGCTACGATACGTAGACATCTGCAAACGCTATTTCCTTGCAAGGAAGTCTCGCATTTACATTCATTTGAATCATAGACGAGGAATGCATAACACTTCGCAATGAATATTATATCTTATCATGAAACATAGATATGAGATGCAATATCTAGTTTTAAGAAGCGTTTGAACTCAATTGCTACGATACCTAGACATCTGCAGACGCTATTTCCTAGCAAGGAAGTGTCGGATTTACATTCATTTGAAGTGTAGACGAGGAATACATGACACTTCGAAATCATATTATATCTTACCATGAAACATAGAAATGAGATGCGATATCGCGTTTTAAGAAGCATTAGAAATCAATTGCTACGATACGTAGACATCTGCAAACGCTATTTCCTAGCGAGGAAGTGTCGCATTCACATTCCTTTGAAGTGTAGACGAGGAATACATGACACTTCGCAAATCATATTATATCTTACCATGAAACATAGAAATGAGATGCGATATCGCGTTTTAAGAATCATATGAACTCTATTGCTATGATACGTAGACATCTGCAAACGCTATTTCCTAGCGAGGAAGTGCCGCATTCACATTCATTTGAAGTGTAGACGAGGAATACATGACACTTCGCAAATCATATTATATCTTACCATGAAACATAGAAATGAGATGCGATATCGCGTTTTAAGAATCATAAGAACTCTATTGCTACGATACGTAGACATCTGCAAGCGCTATTTCCTTGCAAGGAAGTGTCGCATTTACATTCATTTGAATCGTAGACGAGGAATGCATAACACTTCGCAATGTATATTATATCTTATCATGCAACATAGATATGAGATGCAATATCTCGTTTTAAGAAGCATTTGAACTCTATTGCTTCGATACGTAGACATCTGCAATCGCTACTTCCTTGCAAGGAAGTGTCGCATTTACATTCATTTGAAGTGTAGACGAGGAATACATAACACTTCGCAAATCATATTACATCTTACCATGAAACATAGAAATGAGATGCGATATCTCGTTTTAAGAAGCATTAGAACCCTATTGCTACGATACCTAGAAATCTGCAGACGCTATTTCCTAGCAAGGAAGTGTCGCATTTACATTCATTTGAAGTGTAGACGAGAAATACATGACACTTCGCAAATCATATTACATCTTACCATGAAACATAGAAATGAGATGCGATATCGCGTTTTAAGAAGCATTAGAACTCTATTGCTACGATACCTAGATATCTGCAGACGCTATTTCCTAGCAAGGAAGTGTCGCATTTACATTCATTTGAAGTGTAGACGAGGAATACAAGACACTTCGCAAATCATATTATATCTTACCATGAAACAAAGAAATGAGATGCGATATCGCGTCTTAAGAAGCATTAGAAAGCTATTGCTACGATACGTAGACATCTGCAAACGCTATTTCCTAGCGAGGAGGTATCGCATTCACATTTATTTGAAGTGTAGACGAGGAATACATAACACTTCGCAAATCATTTTATATCTTACCATGAAGCATAGAAATGAGATGCGATATCACGTTTTAAGAATCATAAGAACACTATTGCTTCGATACGTAGACATCTGCAATCGCTACTTCCTTGCAAGGAAGTGTCGCATTTACATTCATTTGAAGTGTAGACGAGGAATACATAACACTTCGCAAATCATATTACATCTTACCATGAAACATAGAAATGAGATGCGAAATCTCGTTTTAAGAAGCATTAGAACCCTATTGCTACGATACCTAGAAATCTGCAGACGCTATTTCCTAGCAAGGAAGTGTCGCATTTACATTCATTTGAAGTGTACACGAGAAATACATGACACTTCGCAAATCATATTACATCTTACCATGAAACATAGAAATGAGATGCGATATCGCGTTTTAAGAAGCATTAGAACTCTATTGCTACGATACCTAGATATCTGCAGACGCTATTTCCTAGCAAGGAAGTGTCGCATTTACATTCATTTGAAGTGTAGACGAGGAATACAAGACACTTCGCAAATCATATTATATCTTACCATGAAACAAAGAAATGAGATGCGATATCGCGTCTTAAGAAGCATTAGAAAGCTATTGCTACGATACGTAGACATCTGCAAACGCTATTTCCTAGCGAGGAGGTATCGCATTCACATTTATTTGAAGTGTAGACGAGGAATACATAACACTTCGCAAATCATTTTATATCTTACCATGAAGCATAGAAATGAGATGCGATATCACATTTTAAGAATCATAAGAACACTATTGCTTCGATACGTAGACATCTGCAATCGCTACTTCCTTGCAAGGAAGTGTCGCATTTACATTCATTTGAAGTGTAGACGAGGAATACATAACACTTCGTAAATCATATTACATCTTACCATGAAACATAGAAATGAGATGCGATATCGCGTTTTAAGAAGCATTTGAACACTATTGCTTCGAAACGTAGACATCTGCAATCGCTACTTCCTTGCAAGGAAGTATCGCATTCACATTCATTTGAAGTGTAGACGAGGAATACATGACACTGCGCAAATCATATTATATCTTACCATGAAACATAGAAATGTAATGCGATATCGCGTTTTAAGAATCATAAGAACTCTATTGCTACGATACGTAGACATCTGCAAACGCTATTTCCTTGCAAGGAAGTGTCGCATTTACATTCATTTGAATCGTAGACGAGGAATGCATAACACTTCGCAATGAATATTATATCTTATCATGAAACATATATATGAGATGCAATATCTAGTTTTAAGAAGCGTTTGAACTCTTTTGCTACGATACCTAGACATCTGCAGACGCTATTTCCTAGCAAGGAAGTGTCGGATTTACATTCATTTGAAGTGTAGACGAGGAATACATGACACTTCGGGAATCATATTACATCTTACCATGAAACATAGAAATGCGATGCGATATCGCGTTTTAAGAAGCATTAGAAACCTATTGCTACGATGCGTAGACATCTGCAAGCGCTATTTCCTTGCAAGGAAGTGTCGCATTTACATTCATTTGAATCGTATACGAGGAATGCATAACAATTCGCAATGAATATTATATCTTATCATGAAACATAGATATGAGATGCAATATCTTGTTTTAAGAAGCATTTGAACTCTATTGCTACGATACCTAGACATCTGCAGACGCTATCTCCTAGCAAGGAAGTGTCGCATTTACATTCATTTGAAGTGTAGACGAAGAATACATGACACTTCGCAAATCATATTATATCTTACCATGAAACATAGAAATGAGATGCGATATCGCGTTTTAAGAAGCATTAGAAAGCTATTGCTACGATACGTAGACATCTGCAAACGCTATTTCCAAGCGAGGAAGTATCGCATTCACATTCATTTGAAGTGTAGACGAGGAATACATAACACTTCGCAAATCATGTTATATCTTACCATGAAACATAGAAATGAGATGCGATATCGCGTTTTAAGAATCATCTGAACTCTATTGCTACGATACGTAGACATATGCAAACGTTATTTCCTAGCGAGGAAGTGTCGCATTCACATTCACTTGAAGTGTAGACGAGGAATACATGACACTTCGCAAATCATATTATATCTTACCATGAAACATAGAAATGAGATGCGATATCGCGTTCTAAGAATCGTGTGAACTCTATTGCTACGATACGTGGACATCTGCAAACGCTATTGCCTTGCAAGGAAGTGTCGCATTTACATTCATTTGAATCGTATACGAGGAATGCATAACACTTCGCAATGAATATTATATCTTATCATGAAACATAGATATGAGATGCAATATCTGGTTTTAAGAAGCATTTGAACTCTGTTGCTACGATTCCTAGACATCTGCAGACGCTATTTCCTAGCAAGGAAGTGTCGGATTTACATTCATTTGTAGTGTAGACGAGGAATGCATGACACTTCGGAAATCATATTATATCTTACCATGAAACATGGAAATGAGATGCGATATCGCGTTTTAAGAAGCATTAGAAATCTAATGCTACGATCCGTAGACATCTGCAAACGCTACTTCCTAGCGAGGAAGTGTCGCATTCACATTCCTCTGAAGTGTAGGCGAGGAATACATACCACTTCGCAAATCATATTACATCTTACCATGAAACATAGAAATGAGATGCGATATCGCGTTTTAAGAATCATAAGAACTCTATTGCTACGATACGTAGACATCTGCAAACGCTATTTCCTTACAAGGAAGTGTCGCATTTACATTCATTTGAAGTGTAGACGAGGAATACATGACACTTCGCAAATCATATTATATCTTACCATGAAACATAGAAATGAGATGTGATATCGCGTTTTAAGAATCATAAAAACTCTATTGCTACGATACGTAGACATCTGCAAACGCTATTTCCTTGCAAGGAAGTGTCGCCTTCACATTCATTTGAAGTGTAGACGAGGAATACATGACACTTCGCAAATCATATTATATCTTACCAAGAAACATAGAAATGAGATGCGGTATCGCGTTTTAAGAATCATAAGAACACTATTGCTACGATACCTAGACATCTGCAGACGCTATTTCCTAGCAGGGAAGTGTCGCATTTACATTCATTTAAAGTGTAGACGAGGAATACGTGACACTTCGCAAATCATATTATATCTTACCATAAACCATAGAAATGAGATGCGATATGGCGTTTAAAGAATCATAAGAACTCTATTGCTACGATACGTAGACATCTGCAAACGCTATTTCCTCGCAAGGAAGTGTCGCCTTCACATTCATTTGAAGTGTAGACGAGGAATACATGACACTTCGCAAATCATATTATATCTTACCATGAAACATAGAAATGAGATGCGATATCGCGTTTTAAGAAGCATTAGAAAGCTATTGCTACGATACGTAGACATCTGCAAACGCTATTTAGTAGCGAGGAAGTATCGCATTCACATTCATTTGAAGTGTAGACGAAGAATACATGACACTTCGCAAATCATATTATATCTTACCATGAAACATAGAAATGTGATGCGATATCGCGTTTTAAGAATCATAAGAACTCTATTGCTACGATACGTAGACATCTGCAAACGCTATTTCCTAGCGAGGAAGTGTCGCATTCACATTCATTTGAAGTGTAGACGAGGAATACATGACACTTCGCAAATCATGTTATATCTTACCATGAACATAGAAATGAGATGCGATATCGCGTTATAAGAATCATCTGAACCCTATTGCTACGATACGTAGACATCTGCAAACGCTATTTCCTAGCGAGGGAGTGTCGCATTCACTTTCATTTGAAGTGTAGACGAGGAATACATGACACTTCGCAAATCATATTATATCTTACCATGAAACATAGAAATGAGATGCGATATCGCGTTCTAAGAATCGTATGAACTCTATTGCTACGATACGTAGACATCTGCAAACGCTATTTCCTTGCAAGGAAGTGTCGCATTTACATTCATTTGAATCGTATACGAGGAATGCATAACACTTCGCAATGAATATTATATCTTATATCATGAAACATAGATATGAGATGCAATTTCCGGTTTTTAAGAAGCATTTGAACTCTGTTGCTACGATTCCTAGACACCTGCAGACGCTATTTCCTAGCAAGGAAGTGTAGGATTTACATTCATTTGAAGTGTAGACGAGGAATGCATGACACTTCGGAAATCATATTATATCTTACCATGAAACATAGAAATGAGATGCGATATCGCGTTTTAAGAAGCATTAGAAATCTAATGCTACGATACGTAGACATCTGCAAACGCTACTTCCTAGCGAGGAAGTGTCGCATTCACATTCCTCTGAAGTGTAGACGAGGAATACGTAACACTTCGCAAATCATGTTATATCTTACCATGAAACATAGAAATGAGATGCGAAATCGCGTTCTAAGAATCATATGAACTCTATTGCTACGATACGTAGACATCTGCAAACGCTATTTCCTAGCGAGGAAGTGTCGCATTCACATTCATTTGAAGTGTAGACGAGGAATACATGACACTTCGCATATCATATTATATCTTACCATGAAACATAGAAATGAGATGCGATATCACGTTTTAGGAATCATAAGAACTCTATTGCTACGATACGTAGACATCTGCAAACGCTATTTCCTTGCAAGTTAGTGTCGCATTTACATTCACTTGAATCGTAGTAGAGGGAATGCATAACACTTCGCAATGTATATTATATCTTATCATGAAACATATATATGAGATGCAATATCTCGATTTAAGAAGCATTTGAACTCTATTGCTTCGATACGTAGACATCTGCAATCGCTACTTCCTTGCAAGGAAGTGTCGCATTTACATCATTTGAAATGTAGACGAGGAATACATAACACTTCGCAAATCATATTACATCTTACCATGAAACATAGAAATGAGATGCGATATCGCGTTTTAAGAATCATCTGAACTCTATTGCTACGATACGTAGATATCTGCAATCGCTACTTCCTTGCAAGGAAGTGTCGCATTTACATTCATTTGAAATGTAGACGAGGAAATACATAACACTTCGCAAATCATATTACATCTTACCATGAAACAAAGAAATGAGATGCGATATCGCGTTTTAAGAAGCATTAGAAAGCTATTGCTATGATACGTAGACATCTGCAAACGCTATTTAGTAGCGAGGAAGTATCGCATTCACATTCACTTGAAGTGTAGACGAGGAATACATGACACTTCGCAAATCATATTATATCTTACCATGAAACATAGAAATGAGATGCGATATCGCGTTTTAAGAAGCATTAGAACTCTATTGCTTTGATAGGTAAAACATCTGCAAACGCTATTTCCTTGCAAGGAAGTGTTGCATTTACATTCATTTGAAGTGTAGACGAGGAATACATGACACTTCGCAAATCATATTATATCTTACCATGAAACATAGAAATGAGATGCGATATCGCGTTTTAAGAAGCATTAGAAATCTATGCAACGATACGTAGACATCTGCAAACGCTATTTCCTAGCGAGGAAGTGTCGCATTTACATTCATTTGAAGTGTAGACGAGGAGTACATGACACTTCGCAAATCATATTATATCTTACCATGAAACATAGAAATGAGGTGCGATATCGCGTTTTAAGAAGCATTAGAACACTATTGCTACGATACCTAGACATCTGCAGACGCTATTTCCTAGCAAGGAAGTGTCGCATTTACATTCATTTGAAGTGTAGACGAGGAATACATGACACTTCGCAAATCGTATTATATCTTACCATGAAACATAGAAATGAGATGCGATATCGCGTTTTAAGATCATATGAACTCTATTGCTACGATACTAGACATTTGCAGACGCTATTTCCTAGCAAGGAAGTGTCGCATTTACATTCATTTGAAGTGTAGACCAGGAATACATGACATTTCGCTAAATCATATTATATCTTACCATGAAACATAGAAATGAGATGCGATATCGCGTTTTAAGAAGCATTAGAAAGCTATTGCTACGATACGTAGACATCTGCAAACGCTATTTCCAAGCGAGGAAGTATCGCATTTACATTCATTTGAATCGTAGACGAGGAATGCATAACACTTCGCAATGTATATTATATCTTATCATGAAACATAGATATGAGATGCAATATTTCGTTTTAAGAAGCATTTGAACTCTACTGCTTCGATACGTAGACATCTGCAATCGCTACTTCCTTGCAAGGAAGTGTCATATTTACATTCATTGAAGTGTAGACGAGGAATACATAACACTTCGCAAATCATATTACATCTTACCATGAAACATAGAAACGAGATGCGATATCGCGTTTAAGAAGCATTAGAACTCTATTGCTACGATACCTAGACATCTGCAGACGCTATTTCCTAGCAAGGAAGTAATCGCATTCACATTCATTTGAAGTGTAGACGAGGAATACATAACACTTCGCAAATCATGTTATATCTTACCATGAAACATAGAAATGAGATGTGATATCGCGTTTTAAGAATCATAAGAACTCTATTGCTACGATACGTAGACATCTGCAAACGCTATTTCCTTACAAGGAAGTGTCGCATTTACATTCATTTGAAGTGTAGACGAGGAATACATGACACTTCGCAAATCATATTATATCTTACCATGAAACATAGAAATGAGATGTGATATCGCGTTTTAAGAATCATAAAAACTCTATTGCTACGATACGTAGACATCTGCAAACGCTATTTCCTTGCAAGGAAGTGTCGCCTTCACATTCATTTGAAGTGTAGACGAGGAATACATGACACTTCGCAAAATCATATTATATCTTACCAAGAAACATAGAAATGAGATGCGGTATCGCGTTTTAAGAATCATAAGAACACTATTGCTACGATACCTAGACATCTGCAGACGCTATTTCCTAGCAGGGAAGTGTCGCATTACATTCATTTAAAGTGTAGACGAGGGAATACGTGACACTTCGCAAATCATATTATATCTTACCATAAACCATAGAAATGAGATGCGATATGCGTTTAAAGAATCATAAGAACTCTATTGCTACGATACGTAGACATCTGCAAACGCTATTTCCTCGCAAGGAAGTGTCGCCTTCACATTCATTTGAAGTGTAGACGAGGAATACATGACACTTCGCAAATCATATTATATCTTACCATGAAACATAGAAATGAGATGCGATATCGCGTTTTAAGAAGCATTAGAAAGCTATTGCTACGATACGTAGACATCTGCAAACGCTATTTAGTAGCGAGGAGTATCGCATTCACATTCACTTGAAGTGTAGACGAGGAATACATGACACTTCGCAAATCATATTATATCTTACCATGAAACATAGAAATGAGATGCGATATCGCGTTTTAAGAATCATATGAACTCTATTGCTACGATACGTAGACATCTGCAAGCGCTATTTCCTTGCAAGGAAGTGTCGCATTTACATTCATTTGAATCGTAGACGAGGAATGCATAACACTTCGCAATGTATATTATATCTTATCATGAAACATAGATATGAGATGCAATATTTCGTTTTAAGAAGCATTTGAACTCTACTGCTTCGATACGTAGACATCTGCAATAGCTACTTCCTTGCAAGGAAGTGTCATATTTACATTCATTTGAAGTGTAGACGAGGAATACATAACACTCGCAAATCATATTACATCTTACCATGAAACATAGAAATGAGATGCGATATCGCGTTTTAAGAAGCATTAGAACTCCATTGCTACGATACCTAGACATCTGCAGACGCTATTTCCTAGCAAGGAAGTGTCGCATTTACATTCATTTGAAGTGTGGACGAGGAATACATGACACTTCGCACAATCATATTATATCTTACCATGAAACATAGAAATGAGATGCGATATCGCGTTTTAAGAAGCATTAGAAAGCTATTGCTACGATACGTAGACATCTGCAAACGCTAATTTCCAAGCGAGGCAGTATCGCATTCACATTCATTTGAAGTGTATACGAGGAATACATAACACTTCGCAAATCATGTTATATCTTACCATGAAACATAGAAATGAGATGCGATATCGCGTTTTAAGAATCATCTAAACTCTATTGCTACGATACGTAGACATCTGCAAATGCTATTTTCCTAGCGAGGAAGTGTAGCATTCACATTCATTTGAAGTGTAGACGAGGAATACATGACACTTCGTAAATCATATTATATCTTACCATGAAACATAGAAACTAGATGCGATATCGCGTTTTAAGAATCATATGAACACTGTTGCTACGATACGTAGACATCTGCAAACGCTATTTCCTTGCAAGGAAGTGTCGCATTTACATTCATTTGAATCGTAGACGAGGAATGCATAACACTTCGCAATGTATATTATATCTTATCATGAAACATAGATATGAGATGCAATATCTCGTTTTAAGAAGCATTTGAACTATATTGCTTCCGATACGTAGACATCTGCAATCGCTATTTCCTTTCAAGGAAGTGTCGCATTTACATTCATTTGAAGTGTAGACGAGGAATACATGACACTTCGCACATAATATTATATCTTACCATGAAACATAGAAATGAGATGTGATATCGCGTTTTAAGAATCATAAGAACTCTATTGCTACGATACGTAGACATCTGCAAACGCTATTTCCTTGCAAGGAAGTGTCGCATTTACATTCACTTGAATCGTACTCGAGGAATGCATAACACTTCGCAATGTATATTATATCTTATCATGAAACATAGATATGAGGTGCAATATCTCGTTTTAAGAAGCATTTGACCTCTATTGCTTCGATACGTAGATATCTGCAATCGCTACTTCCTTGCAAGGAAGTGTCGCATTTACATTCACTTGAATCGTAGACGAGGAATGCATAACACTTCGCAAATCATATTACATCTTACCACGAAACATAGAAATGAGATGCGATATCGCGTTTTAAGAAGCATTAGAACTCTATCGCTACGATACCTAGATATCTGCAGACGCTATTTCCTAGCAAGGAAGTGTCGAATTTACATTCATTTGATGTGTAGACGAGGAATACATAACACTTCGCAAATCATATTATATCTTACCATGAAACATAGAAATGAGATGCGATATCGCGTTTTAAGAATCATAAGAACTCTATCGCTACGATACCTAGACATCTGCAGACGCTATTTCCTAGCAAGGAAGTGCCGAATTTACATTCATTTGATGTGTAGACGAGGAATACATAACACTTCGCAAATCATATTATATCTTACCATGAAACATAGAAATGAGATGCGATATCGCGTTTTAAGAATCATATGAACTCTATTGCTACGATACGTAGACATCTGCAAACGCTATTTCCTTGCAAGGAAGTGTCTCATTTACATTCATTTGAAGTGCAGACAAGGAATACATAACACTTCGCTAATCATATTATATCTTACCATGAAACATAGAAATGAGATGCGATATCGCGTTATAAGAAGCATTAGAACTCTATTGCTTTGATAGGTAAACATCTGCAAACGCTATTTCCTTGCAAGGAAGTGTCGCATTTACATTCATTTGAAGTGTAGACGAGGAATACATGACACTTCGCAAATCGTATTATATCTTACCATAAAACATAGAAATGAGATGCGATATCGCGTTTTAAGAATCATATGAACCCTATTGCTACGATACCTAGACATTTGCAGACGCTATTTCCTAGCAAGGAAGTGTCGCATTTACATTCATTTGAAGTGTAGACGAGGAATACATGACACTTCGCTAATCATATTATATCTTACCATGAAACATAGAAATGAGATGCGATATCGCGTTTTAAGAAGCATTAGAAAGCTATTGCTACGATACGTAGACATCTGCAAACGCTATTTAGTAGCGAGGAAGTATCGCATTCACATTCATTTGAAGTGTAGACGAGGAATACATGACACTTCGCAAATCATATTATATCTTACCATGAAACATAGAAATGAGATGCGATATCGCGTTTTAAGAAGCATTAGAAATCTATTGCTACGATACCTAGACATTTGCAGACGCTATTTCCTAGCAAGGAAGTGTCGCATTTACATTCATTTGAAGTGTAGACGAGGAATACATGACACTTCGCAAACCATATTATATCTTACCATGAAACATAGAAATGAGATGCGATATCGCGTTTTAAGAAGCATTAGAAAGCTATTGCTACGATACGTAGACATCTGCGAACGCTATTTCCAAGCGAGGAAGTATCGCATTCACATTCATTTGAAGTGTAGACGAGGAATACATAACACTTCGCAAATCATGTTATATCTTACCATGAAACATAGAAATGAGATGTGATATCGCGTTTTAAGAATCATAAGAACTCTATTGCTTTGATAGGTAAACATCTGCAAACGCTATTTCCTTGCAAGGAAGTGTCGCATTTACATTCATTTGAAGTGTAGACGAGGAATACATAACACTTCGCTAATCATATTATATCTTACCATGAAACATAGAAATGAGATGCGATATCGCGTTTTAAGAAGCATTAGAACTCTATTGCTTTGATAGGTAAACATCTGCAAACGCTATTTCCTTGCAAGGAAGTGTCGCATTTACATTCATTTGAAGTGTAGACGAGGAATACATGACACTTCGCAAATCGTATTATATCTTACCATAAAACATAGAAATGAGATGCGATATCGCGTTTTAAGAATCATATGAACCCTATTGCTACGATACATAGACATTTGCAGACGCTATTTCCTAGCAAGGAAGTGTCGCATTTACATTCATTTGAAGTGTAGACGAGGAATACATGACACTTCGCTAATCATATTATATCTTACCATGAAACATAGAAATGAGATGCGATATCGCGTTTTAAGAAGCATTAGAAAGCTATTGCTACGATACGTAGACATCTGCAAACGCTATTTAGTAGCGAGGAAGTATCGCATTCACATTCATTTGAAGTGTAGACGAGGAATACATGACACTTCGCAAATCATATTATATCTTACCATGAAACATAGAAATGAGATGCGATATCGCGTTTTAAGAAGCATTAGAAATCTATTGCTACGATACCTAGACATTTGCAGACGCTATTTCCTAGCAAGGAAGTGTCGCATTTACATTCATTTGAAGTGTAGACGAGGAATACATGACACTTCGCAAATCATATTATATCTTACCATGAAACATAGAAATGAGATGCGATATCGCGTTTTAAGAAGCATTAGAAAGCTATTGCTACGATACGTAGACATCTGCGAACGCTATTTCCAAGCGAGGAAGTATCGCATTCACATTCATTTGAAGTGTAGACGAGGAATACATAACACTTCGCAAATCATGTTATATCTTACCATGAAACACAGAAATGAGATGCGATATCGCGTTTTAAGAAGCATTAGAAAGCTATTGCTATGATACGTAGACATCTGCAAACGCTATTTAGTAGCCAGGAAGTATCGCATTCACATTCACTTGAAGTGTAGACGAGGAATACATGACACTTCGCAAATCATATTATATCTTACCATGAAACATAGAAATGAGATGCGATATCGCGTTTTAAGAATCATATGAACTCTATTGCTACGATACGTAGACATCGGCAAACGCTATTTCCTTGCAAGGAAGTGTCGCATTTACATTCATTTGAATCGTAGACGAGGAATGCATAACACTTCGCAATGTATATTATATCTTATCATGAAACATAGATATGAGATGCAATATCTCGTTTTAAGAAGCATTTGAACTCTACTGCTTCGATACGTAGACATCTGCAATCGCTACTTCCTTGCAAGGAAGTGTCATATTTACATTCATTTGAAGTGTAGACGAGGAATACATAACACTTCGCAAATCATATTATATCTTACCATGAAACATAGAAATGAGATGCGATATCGCGTTTTAGGAATCATATGAACTCTATTGCTACGATACCTAGACATTTGCAGACGCTATTTCCTAGCAAGGAAGTGTCGCATTTACATTCATTTGAAGTGTAGACGAGGAATACATGACACTTCGCAAATCATATTATATCTTACCATGAAACATAGAAATGAGATGCGATATCGCGTTTTAAGAAGCATTAGAAAGCTATTGCTACGATACGTAGACATCTGCAAACGCTATTTCCAAGCGAGGAAGTATCGCATTCACATTCATTTGAAGTGTATACGAGGAATACATAACACTTCGCAAATCATGTTATATCTTACCATGAAACATAGAAATGAGATGCGATATCGCGTTTTAAGAATCATCTAAACTCTATTGCTACGATACGTAGACATCTGCAAATGCTATTTCCTAGCGAGGAAGTGTAGCATTCACATTCATTTGAAGTGTAGACGAGGAATACATGACACTTCGTAAATCATATTATATCTTACCATGAAACATAGAAACTAGATGCGATATCGCGTTTTAAGAATCATATGAACACTGTTGCTACGATACGTAGACATCTGCAAACGCTATTTCCTTGCAAGGAAGTGTCGCATTTACATTCATTTGAATCGTAGACGAGGAATGCATAACACTTCGCAATGTATATTATATCTTATCATGAAACATAGATATGAGATGCAATATCTCGTTTTAAGAAGCATTTGAACTATATTGCTTCGATACGTAGACATCTGCAATCGCTATTTCCTTTCAAGGAAGTGTCGCATTTACATTCATTTGAAGTGTAGACGAGGAATACATGACACTTCGCACATAATATTATATCTTACCATGAAACATAGAAATGAGATGTGATATCGCGTTTTAAGAATCATAAGAACTCTATTGCTACGATACGTAGACATCTGCAAACGCTATTTCCTTGCAAGGAAGTGTCGCATTTACATTCACTTGAATCGTACTCGAGGAATGCATAACACTTCGCAATGTATATTATATCTTATCATGAAACATAGATATGAGGTGCAATATCTCGTTTTAAGAAGCATTTGACCTCTATTGCTTCGATACGTAGATATCTGCAATCGCTACTTCCTTGCAAGGAAGTGTCGCATTTACATTCACTTGAATCGTAGACGAGGAATGCATAACACTTCGCAAATCATATTACATCTTACCACGAAACATAGAAATGAGATGCGATATCGCGTTTTAAGAAGCATTAGAACTCTATCGCTACGATACCTAGATATCTGCAGACGCTATTTCCTAGCAAGGAAGTGTCGAATTTACATTCATTTGATGTGTAGACGAGGAATACATAACACTTCGCAAATCATATTATATCTTACCATGAAACATAGAAATGAGATGCGATATCGCGTTTTAAGAATCATAAGAACTCTATCGCTACGATACCTAGACATCTGCAGACGCTATTTCCTAGCAAGGAAGTGCCGAATTTACATTCATTTGATGTGTAGACGAGGAATACATAACACTTCGCAAATCATATTATATCTTACCATGAAACATAGAAATGAGATGCGATATCGCGTTTTAAGAATCATATGAACTCTATTGCTACGATACGTAGACATCTGCAAACGCTATTTCCTTGCAAGGAAGTGTCTCATTTACATTCATTTGAAGTGCAGACAAGGAATACATAACACTTCGCTAATCATATTATATCTTACCATGAAACATAGAAATGAGATGCGATATCGCGTTATAAGAAGCATTAGAACTCTATTGCTTTGATAGGTAAACATCTGCAAACGCTATTTCCTTGCAAGGAAGTGTCGCATTTACATTCATTTGAAGTGTAGACGAGGAATACATGACACTTCGCAAATCGTATTATATCTTACCATAAAACATAGAAATGAGATGCGATATCGCGTTTTAAGAATCATATGAACCCTATTGCTACGATACCTAGACATTTGCAGACGCTATTTCCTAGCAAGGAAGTGTCGCATTTACATTCATTTGAAGTGTAGACGAGGAATACATGACACTTCGCTAATCATATTATATCTTACCATGAAACATAGAAATGAGATGCGATATCGCGTTTTAAGAAGCATTAGAAAGCTATTGCTACGATACGTAGACATCTGCAAACGCTATTTAGTAGCGAGGAAGTATCGCATTCACATTCATTTGAAGTGTAGACGAGGAATACATGACACTTCGCAAATCATATTATATCTTACCATGAAACATAGAAATGAGATGCGATATCGCGTTTTAAGAAGCATTAGAAATCTATTGCTACGATACCTAGACATTTGCAGACGCTATTTCCTAGCAAGGAAGTGTCGCATTTACATTCATTTGAAGTGTAGACGAGGAATACATGACACTTCGCAAACCATATTATATCTTACCATGAAACATAGAAATGAGATGCGATATCGCGTTTTAAGAAGCATTAGAAAGCTATTGCTACGATACGTAGACATCTGCGAACGCTATTTCCAAGCGAGGAAGTATCGCATTCACATTCATTTGAAGTGTAGACGAGGAATACATAACACTTCGCAAATCATGTTATATCTTACCATGAAACATAGAAATGAGATGTGATATCGCGTTTTAAGAATCATAAGAACTCTATTGCTTTGATAGGTAAACATCTGCAAACGCTATTTCCTTGCAAGGAAGTGTCGCATTTACATTCATTTGAAGTGTAGACGAGGAATACATAACACTTCGCTAATCATATTATATCTTACCATGAAACATAGAAATGAGATGCGATATCGCGTTTTAAGAAGCATTAGAACTCTATTGCTTTGATAGGTAAACATCTGCAAACGCTATTTCCTTGCAAGGAAGTGTCGCATTTACATTCATTTGAAGTGTAGACGAGGAATACATGACACTTCGCAAATCGTATTATATCTTACCATAAAACATAGAAATGAGATGCGATATCGCGTTTTAAGAATCATATGAACCCTATTGCTACGATACATAGACATTTGCAGACGCTATTTCCTAGCAAGGAAGTGTCGCATTTACATTCATTTGAAGTGTAGACGAGGAATACATGACACTTCGCTAATCATATTATATCTTACCATGAAACATAGAAATGAGATGCGATATCGCGTTTTAAGAAGCATTAGAAAGCTATTGCTACGATACGTAGACATCTGCAAACGCTATTTAGTAGCGAGGAAGTATCGCATTCACATTCATTTGAAGTGTAGACGAGGAATACATGACACTTCGCAAATCATATTATATCTTACCATGAAACATAGAAATGAGATGCGATATCGCGTTTTAAGAAGCATTAGAAATCTATTGCTACGATACCTAGACATTTGCAGACGCTATTTCCTAGCAAGGAAGTGTCGCATTTACATTCATTTGAAGTGTAGACGAGGAATACATGACACTTCGCAAATCATATTATATCTTACCATGAAACATAGAAATGAGATGCGATATCGCGTTTTAAGAAGCATTAGAAAGCTATTGCTACGATACGTAGACATCTGCGAACGCTATTTCCAAGCGAGGAAGTATCGCATTCACATTCATTTGAAGTGTAGACGAGGAATACATAACACTTCGCAAATCATGTTATATCTTACCATGAAACACAGAAATGAGATGCGATATCGCGTTTTAAGAAGCATTAGAAAGCTATTGCTATGATACGTAGACATCTGCAAACGCTATTTAGTAGCCAGGAAGTATCGCATTCACATTCACTTGAAGTGTAGACGAGGAATACATGACACTTCGCAAATCATATTATATCTTACCATGAAACATAGAAATGAGATGCGATATCGCGTTTTAAGAATCATATGAACTCTATTGCTACGATACGTAGACATCGGCAAACGCTATTTCCTTGCAAGGAAGTGTCGCATTTACATTCATTTGAATCGTAGACGAGGAATGCATAACACTTCGCAATGTATATTATATCTTATCATGAAACATAGATATGAGATGCAATATCTCGTTTTAAGAAGCATTTGAACTCTACTGCTTCGATACGTAGACATCTGCAATCGCTACTTCCTTGCAAGGAAGTGTCATATTTACATTCATTTGAAGTGTAGACGAGGAATACATAACACTTCGCAAATCATATTACATCTTACCATGAAACATAGAAATGAGATGCGATATCGCGTTTAAGAAGCATTAGAACTCTATTGCTACGATACCTAGACATCTGCAGACGCTATTTCCTAGCAAGGAAGTGTCGCATTTACATTCATTTGATGTGTAGACGAGGAATACATAACACTTCGCAAATCATATTACATCTTACCATGAAACATAGATATGAGATGCAATATCTCGTTCTAAGAAGCATTTGAACTCTATTGCTTCGATACGTAGACATCTGCAATCGCTACCTCCTTTCAAGGAAGTGTCGCATTTACATTCATTTGAAGTGTAGACGAGGAATACATGACACTTCGCAAATCATATTATATCTTACCATGAAACATAGAAATGGGATGCGATATCGCGTTTTAAGAATCATATGAACTCTATTGCTACGATACTTAGACATCGGCAAACGCTATTTCCTTGCAAGGAAGTGTCGCATTTACATTCATTTGAATCGTAGACGAGGAATGCATAACACTTCGCAATGTATATTATATCTTATCATGAAACATAGATATGAGATGCAATATTTCGTTTTAAGAAGCATTTGAACTCTACTGCTTCGATACGTAGACATCTGCAATCGCTACTTCCTTGCAAGGAAGTGTCATATTTACATTCATTTGAAGTGTAGACGAGGAATACATAACACTTCGCAAATCATATTACATCTTACCATGAAACATAGAAATGAGATGCGATATCGCGTTTTAAGAAGCATTAGAACTCTATTGCTACGATACCTAGACATCTGCAGACGCTATTTCCTAGCAAGGAAGTGTCGCATTTACATTCATTTGAAGTGTGGACGAGGAATACATGACACTTCGCACAATCATATTATATCTTACCATGAAACATAGAAATGAGATGCGATATCGCGTTTTAAGAAGCATTAGAAAGCTATTGCTACGATACGTAGAATCTGCAAACGCTATTTCCAAGCGAGGAAGTATCGCATTCACATTCATTTGAAGTGTATACGAGGAATACATAACACTTCGCAAATCATGTTATATCTTACCATGAAACATAGAAATGAGATGCGATATCGCGTTCTAAGAGTCATATGAACTCTATTGCTACGATACGTAGACATCTGCAAACGCTATTTCCTAGCGAGGAAGTGTCGCATTCACATTCATTTGAAGTGTAGACGAGGAATACATGACACTTCGCAAATCATATTATATCTTACCATGAAACATAGAAATGAGATGCGATATCGCGTTTTAAGAATCATATGAACTCTATTGCTACGATACTTAGACATCGGCAAACGCTATTTCCGTGCAAGGAAGTGTCGCATTTACATTCATTTGAATCGTAGACGAGGAATGCATAACACTTCGCAATGTATATTATATCTTATCATGAAACATAGATATGAGATGCAATATTTCGTTTTAAGAAGCATTTGAACTCTACTGCTTCGATACGTAGACATCTGCAATCGCTACTTCCTTGCAAGGAAGTGTCATATTTACATTCATTTGAAGTGTAGACGAGGAATACATAACACTTCGCAAATCATATTACATCTTACCATGAAACATAGAAATGAGATGCGATATCGCGTTTTAAGAAGCATTAGAACTCTATTGCTACGATACCTAGACATCTGCAGACGCTATTTCCTAGCAAGGAAGTGTCGCATTTACATTCATTTGAAGTGTGGACGAGGAATACATGACACTTCGCACAATCATATTATATCTTACCATGAAACATAGAAATGAGATGCGATATCGCGTTTTAAGAAGCATTAGAAAGCTATTGCTACGATACGTAGAATCTGCAAACGCTATTTCCAAGCGAGGAAGTATCGCATTCACATTCATTTGAAGTGTATACGAGGAATACATAACACTTCGCAAATCATGTTATATCTTACCATGAAACATAGAAATGAGATGCGATATCGCGTTCTAAGAATCATATGAACTCTATTGCTACGATACGTAGACATCTGCAAACGCTATTTCCTAGCGAGGAAGTGTCGCATTCACATTCATTTGAAGTGTAGACGAGGAATACATGACACTTCGCAGATCATATTATATCTTACCATGAAACATAGAAATGAGATGCGATATCGCGTTTTAAGAATCATATGAACTCTATTGCTACGATACGTAGACATCGGCAAACGCTATTTCCTTGCAAGGAAGTGTCGCATTTACATTCATTTGAATCGTAGACGAGGAATGCATAACACTTCGCAATGTATATTATATCTTATCATGAAACATAGATATGAGATGCAATATCTCGTTTTAAGAAGCATTTGAACTCTACTGCTTCGATACGTAGACATCTGCAATCGCTACTTCCTTGCAAGGAAGTGTCATATTTACATTCATTTGAAGTGTAGACGAGGAATACATAACACTTCGCAAATCATATTACATCTTACCATGAAACATAGAAATGAGATGCGATATCGCGTTTTAAGAAGCATTAGAACTCTATTGCTACGATACCTAGACATCTGCAGACGCTATTTCCTAGCAAGGAAGTGTCGCATTTACATTCATTTGATGTGTAGACGAGGAATACATAACACTTCGCAAATCATATTATATCTTACCATGAAACATAGAAATGAGATGCGATATCGCGTTTTAAGAAGCATTAGAACTCTATTGCTTTGATAGGTAAACATCTGCAAACGCTATTTCCTTGCAAGGAAGTGTGGCATTTACACTCATTTGAAGTGTAGACGAGGAATACATGACACTTCGCAAATCATATTATATCTTACCATGAAACATAGAAATGAGATGCGATATCGCGTTTTAAGAAGCATTAGAAATCTATTGCTACGATACGTAGACATCTGCAAACGCTATTTCCTAGCGAGGAAGTGTCGCATTTACATTCATTTGAAGTGTAGACGAGGAATACATGACACTTCGCAATGTATATTATATCTTATCATGAAACATAGATATGAGATGCGATATCGTGTTTTAAGAAGCATTAGAACTCTATTGCTTTGATAGGTAAACATCTGCAAACGCTATTTCCTTGCAAGGAAGTGTTGCATTTACATTCATTTGAAGTGTAGACGAGGAATACATGACATTTCGCAAATCATATTATATCTTACCATGAAACATAGAAATGAGATGCGATATCGCGTTTTAAGAAGCATTAGAAATCTATTGTTACGATACGTAGACATCTGCAAACGCTATTTCCTAGCGAGGAAGTGTCGCATTCACATTCATTTGAAGTGTAGACGAGGAATACATGACACTTCGCAGATCATATTATATCTTACCATGAAACATAGAAATGAGATGCGATATCGCGTTTTAAGAATCATATGAACTCTATTGCTACGATACGTAGACATCGGAAAACGCTATTTCCTTGCAAGGAAGTATCGCATTCACATTCATTTGAAGTGTATAAGAGGAATACATAACACTTCGCAAATCATGTTATACCTTACCATGAAACATAGAAATGAGATGCGATATCGCGTTTTAAGAATCATCTAAACTCTATTGCTACGATACGTAGACATCTGCAAATGCTATTTCCTAGCGAGGAAGTGTAGCATTCACATTCATTTGAAGTGTAGACGAGGAATACATGACACTTCGTAAATCATATTATATCTTACCATGAAACATAGAAACTAGATGCGATATCGCGTTCTAAGAATCATATGAACTCTATTGCTACGATACGTAGACATCTGCAAACGCTATTTCCTAGCGAGGAAGTGTCGCATTCACATTCATTTGAAGTGTAGACGAGGAATACATGACACTTCGCAAATCATATTATATCTTACCATGAAACATAGAAATGAGATGCGATATCGCGTTTTAAGAATCATATGAACTCTATTGCTACGATACTTAGACATCGGCAAACGCTATTTCCGTGCAAGGAAGTGTCGCATTTACATTCATTTGAATCGTAGACGAGGAATGCATAACACTTCGCAATGTATATTATATCTTATCATGAAACATAGATATGAGATGCAATATTTCGTTTTAAGAAGCATTTGAACTCTACTGCTTCGATACGTAGACATCTGCAATCGCTACTTCCTTGCAAGGAAGTGTCATATTTACATTCATTTGAAGTGTAGACGAGGAATACATAACACTTCGCAAATCATATTACATCTTACCATGAAACATAGAAATGAGATGCGATATCGCGTTTTAAGAAGCATTAGAACTCCATTGCTACGATACCTAGACATCTGCAGACGCTATTTCCTAGCAAGGAAGTGTCGCATTTACATTCATTTGAAGTGTGGACGAGGAATACATGACACTTCGCACAATCATATTATATCTTACCATGAAACATAGAAATGAGATGCAATATCGCGTTTTAAGAAGCATTAGAAAGCTATTGCTACGATACGTAGAATCTGCAAACGCTATTTCCAAGCGAGGAAGTATCGCATTCACATTCATTTGAAGTGTATACGAGGAATACATAACACTTCGCAAATCATGTTATATCTTACCATGAAACATAGAAATGAGATGCGATATCGCGTTCTAAGAATCATATGAACTCTATTGCTACGATACGTAGACATCTGCAAACGCTATTTCCTAGCGAGGAAGTGTCGCATTCACATTCATTTGAAGTGTAGACGAGGAATACATGACACTTCGCAGATCATATTATATCTTACCATGAAACATAGAAATGAGATGCGATATCGCGTTTTAAGAATCATATGAACTCTATTGCTACGATACGTAGACATCGGCAAACGCTATTTCCTTGCAAGGAAGTGTCGCATTTACATTCATTTGAATCGTAGACGAGGAATGCATAACACTTCGCAATGTATATTATATCTTATCATGAAACATAGATATGAGATGCAATATCTCGTTTTAAGAAGCATTTGAACTCTACTGCTTCGATACGTAGACATCTGCAATCGCTACTTCCTTGCAAGGAAGTGTCATATTTACATTCATTTGAAGTGTAGACGAGGAATACATAACACTTCGCAAATCATATTACATCTTACCATGAAACATAGAAATGAGATGCGATATCGCGTTTTAAGAAGCATTAGAACTCTATTGCTACGATACCTAGACATCTGCAGACGCTATTTCCTAGCAAGGAAGTGTCGCATTTACATTCATTTGATGTGTAGACGAGGAATACATAACACTTCGCAAATCATATTATATCTTACCATGAAACATAGAAATGAGATGCGATATCGCGTTTTAAGAAGCATTAGAACTCTATTGCTTTGATAGGTAAACATCTGCAAACGCTATTTCCTTGCAAGGAAGTGTGGCATTTACACTCATTTGAAGTGTAGACGAGGAATACATGACACTTCGCAAATCATATTATATCTTACCATGAAACATAGAAATGAGATGCGATATCGCGTTTTAAGAAGCATTAGAAATCTATTGCTACGATACGTAGACATCTGCAAACGCTATTTCCTAGCGAGGAAGTGTCGCATTTACATTCATTTGAAGTGTAGACGAGGAATACATGACACTTCGCAATGTATATTATATCTTATCATGAAACATAGATATGAGATGCGATATCGCGTTTTAAGAAGCATTAGAACTCTATTGCTTTGATAGGTAAACATCTGCAAACGCTATTTCCTTGCAAGGAAGTGTTGCATTTACATTCATTTGAAGTGTAGACGAGGAATACATGACATTTCGCAAATCATATTATATCTTACCATGAAACATAGAAATGAGATGCGATATCGCGTTTTAAGAAGCATTAGAAATCTATTGTTACGATACGTAGACATCTGCAAACGCTATTTCCTAGCGAGGAAGTGTCGCATTTACATTCATTTGAAGTGTAGACGAGGAGTACATGACACTTCGCAAATCATATTATATCTTACCATGAAACATAGAAATGAGGTGCGATATCGCGTTTTAAGAAGCATTAGAACACTATTGCTACGATACCTAGACATCTGCAGACGCTATTTCCAAGCGAGGAAGTATCGCATTCACATTCATTTGAAGTGTATACGAGGAATACATAACACTTCGCAAATCATGTTATATCTTACCATGAAACATAGAAATGAGATGCGATATCGCGTTTTAAGAATCATCTAAACTCTATTGCTACGATACGTAGACATCTGCAAATGCTATTTCCTAGCGAGGAAGTGTAGCATTCACATTCATTTGAAGTGTAGACGAGGAATACATGACACTTCGTAAATCATATTATATCTTACCATGAAACATAGAAACTAGATGCGATATCGCGTTTTAAGAATCATATGAACTCTGTTGCTACGATACGTAGACATCTGCAAACGCTATTTCCTTGCAAGGAAGTGTCGCATTTACATTCATTTTAATCGTAGACGAGGAATGCATAACACTTCGCAATGTATATTATATCTTATCATGAAACATAGATATGAGATGCAATATCTCGTTTTAAGAAGCATTTGAACTATATTGCTTCGATACGTAGACATCTGCAATCGCTATTTCCTTTCAAGGAAGTGTCGCATTTACATTCATTTGAAGTGTAGACGAGGAATACATGACACTTCGCAAATCATATTATATCTTACCATGAAACATAGAAATGAGATGTGATATCGCCTTTTAAGTATCATAAGAACTCTATTGCTACGATACGTAGACATCTGCAAACGCTATTTCCTTGCAAGGAAGTGTCACATTTACATTCACTTGAATCGTACTCGAGGAATGCATAACACTTCGCAATGTATATTATATCTTATCATGAAACATAGATATGAGATGCAATATCTCGTTTTAAGAAGCATTTGACCTCTATTGCTTCGATACGTAGATATCTGCAATCGCTACTTCCTTGCAAGGAAGTGTCGCATTTACATTCATTTGAATCGTAGACGAGGAATGCATAACACTTCGCAAATCACATTACATCTTACCATGAAACATAGAAATGAGATGCGATATCGCGTTTTAAGAAGCATTAGAACTCTATCGCTACGATACCTAGATATCTGCAGACGCTATTTCCTAGCAAGGAAGTGTCGAATTTACATTCATTTGATGTGTAGACGAGGAATACATAACACTTCGCAAATCATATTATATCTTACCATGAAACATAGAAATGAGATGCGATATCGCGTTTTAAGAATCATAAGAACTCTATCGCTACGATACCTAGACATCTGCAGACGCTATTTCCTAGTAAGGAAGTGCCGAATTTACATTCATTTGATGTGTAGACGAGGAATACATAACACTTCGCAAATCATATTATATCTTACCATGAAACATAGAAATGAGATGCGATATCGCGTTTTAAGAAGCATTAGAACTCTATTTCTTTGATAGGTAAACATCTGCAAACGCTATTTCCTTGCAAGGAAGTGTCGCATTTACATTCATTTGAAGTGTAGACGAGGAATACATGACACTACGCAAATCGTATTATATCTTACCATGAAACATAGAAATGAGATGCGATATCGCGTTTTAAGAATCATATGAACTCTATTGTTACGATACCTAGATATCTGCAGACGCTATTTCCTAGGAAGGAAGTGTCGAATTTACATTCATTTGATGTGTAGACGAGGAATACATGACACTTCGCAAATCATATTATATCTTACCATGAAACATAGAAATGAGATGCGATATCGCGTTTTAAGAATCATATGAACTCTATTGCTACGATACGTAGACATCTGCAAACGCTATTTCCTTGCAAGGAAGTGTCTCATTTACATTCATTTGAAGTGCAGACAAGGAATACATAACACTTCGCAAATCATATTATATCTTACCATGAAACATAGAAATGAGATGCGATATCGCGTTTTAAGAAGCATTAGAACTCTATTGCATTGATAGGTAAACATCTGCAAACGCTATTTCCTTGCAAGGAAGTGTTGCATTTACATTCATTTGAAGTGTAGACGAGGAATACATGACACTTCGCAAATCATATTATATCTTACCATGAAACATAGAAATGAGATGCGATATCGCGTTTTAAGAAGCATTAGAAATCTATTGCTACGATACGCAGACATCTGCAAACGCTATTTCCTAGCGAGGAAGTGTCGCATTTACATTCATTTGAAGTGTAGACGAGGAATACATGACACTTCGCAATGTATATTATATCTTATCATGAAACATATATATGAGATGCGATATCGCGTTTTAAGAAGCATTAGAACTCTATTGCTTTGATAGGTAAACATCTGCAAACGCTATTTCCTTGCAAGGAAGTGTTGCATTTACATTCATTTGAAGTGTAGACGAGGAATACATGACACTTCGCAAATCATATTATATCTTACCATGAAACATAGAAATGAGATGCGATATCGCGTTTTAAGAAGCATTAGAACTCTATTGCTTTGATAGGTAAACATCTGCAAACGCTATTTCCTTGCAAGGAAGTGTTGCATTTACATTCATTTGAAGCGTAGACGAGGAATACATGACACTTCGCAAATCATATTATATCTTACCATGAAACATAGAAATGAGATGCGATATCGCGTTTTAAGAAGCACTAGAAATCTATTGTTACGATACGTAGACATCAGCAAACGCTATTTCCTAGCGAGGAAGTGTCGCATTTACATTCATTTGAAGTGTAGACGAGGAGTACATGACACTTCGCAAATCATATTATATCTTACCATGAAACATAGAAATGAGGTGCGATATCGCGTTTTAAGAAGCATCAGAACACTATTGCTACGATACCTAGACATCTGCAGACGCTATTTCCTAGCAAGGAAGTGTCGCATTTACATTCATTTGAAGTGTAGACGAGGAATACATGACACTTCGCAAATCATATTATATCTTACCATGAAACATAGAAATGAGATGCGATATCGCGTTTTAAGAAGCATTAGAAAGCTATTGCTACGATACGTAGTCATCTGCAAACGCTATTTCCTAGCAAGGAAGTGTCGCATTTACATTCATTTGAAGTGTAGACGAGGAATACATGACACTTCGCAAATCATATTATATCTTACCATGAAACATAGAAATGAGATGCGATATCGCGTTTTAAGAAGCATTAGAAATCTATTGCTACGATACGTAGACATCTGCAAACGCTATTTCCTAGCGAGGAAGTGTCGCATTTACATTCATTTGAAGTGTAGACGAGGAGTACATGACACTTCGCAAATCATATTATATCTTACCATGAAACATAGAAATGAGGTGCGATATCGCGTTTTAAGAAGCATCAGAACACTATTGCTACGATACCTAGACATCTGCAGACGCTATTTCCTAGCAAGGAAGTGTCGCATTTACATTCATTTGAAGTGTAGACGAGGAATACATGACACTTCGCAAATCGTATTATATCTTACCATGAAACATAGAAATGAGATGCGATATCGCGTTTTAGGAATCATATGAACTCTATTGCTACGATACCTAGACATTTGCAGACGCTATTTCCTAGCAAGGAAGTGTCGCATTTACATTCATTTGAAGTGTAGACGAGGAATACATGACACTTCGCAAATCATATTATATCTTACCATGAAACATAGAATTGAGATGCGATATCGCGTTTTAAGAAGCATTAGAAAGCTATTGCTACGATACGTAGACATCTGCAAACGCTATTTCCAAGCGAGGAAGTATCGCATTCATATTCATTTGAAGTGTAGACGAGGAATACATAACACTTCGCAAATCATGTTATATCTTACCATGAAACATAGAAATGAGATGTGATATCGCGTTTTAAGAATCATAAGAACTCTATTGCTACGATACGTAGACATCTGCAAACGCTATTTCCTTACAAGGAAGTGTCGCATTTACATTCATTTGAAGTGTAGACGAGGAATACATGACACTTCGCAAATCATATTATATCTTACCATGAAACATAGAAATGAGATGTGATATCGCGTTTTAAGAATCATAAGAACTCTATTGCTACGATACGTAGACATCAGCAAACGCTATTTCCTTGCAAGGAAGTGTCGCCTTCACATTCATTTGAAGTGTAGACGATGAATACATGACACTTCGCAAATCATATTATATCTTACCAAGAAACATAGAAATGAGATGCGATATCGCGTTTTAAGAAGCATTAGAAAGCTATTGCTACGATACGTAGACATCTGCAAACGCTATTTAGTAGCGAGGAAGTATCGCATTCACATTCACTTGAAGTGTAGACGAGGAATACATGACACTTCGCAAATCATATTGTATCTTACCATGAAACATAGAAATGAGATGCGATATCGCGTTCTAAGTATCATATGAACTCTATTGCTACGATACGTAGACATCTGCAAACGCTATTTCCTAGCGAGGAAGTGTCGCATTCACATTCATTTGAAGTGTAGACGAGGAATACATGACACTTCGCAAATTATATTATATCTTACCATGAAACATAGAAATGAGATGCGATATCACGTTTTTAGAAGCATTTGAACTCTATTGCTTCGATACATAGATATCTGCAATCGCTACTTCCTTGCAAGGAAGTGTCGCATTTACATTCATTTGAATCGTAGACGAGGAATGCATAACACTTCGCAAATCATATTACATCTTACCATGAAACATAGAAATGAGATGCGATATCGCGTTTTAAGAAGCATCAGAACACTATTGCTACGATACCTAGACATCTGCAGACGCTATTTCCTAGCAAGGAAGTGTCGCATTTACATTCATTTGAAGTGTAGACGAGGAATACATGACACTTCGTAAATCATATTATATCTTACCATGAAACATAGAAACTAGATGCGATATCGCGTTTTAAGAATCATATGAACTCTATTGCTACGATACCTAGACATTTGCAGACGCTATTTCCTAGCAAGGAAGTGTCGCATTTACATTCATTTGAAGTGTAGACGAGGAATACATGACACTTCGCAAATCATATTATATCTTACCATGAAACATAGAATTGAGATGCGATATCGCGTTTTAAGAAGCATTAGAAAGCTATTGCTACGATACGTAGACATCTGCAAACGCTATTTAGTAGCGAGGAAGTGTCGCATTTACATTCATTTGAAGTGTAGACGAGGAATACATGACACTTCGCAATGTATATTATATCTTATCATGAAACATAGATATGAGATGCGATATCGCGTTTTAAGAAGCATTAGAACTCTATTGCTTTGATAGGTAAACATCTGCAAACGCTATTTCCTTGCAAGGAAGTGTTGCATTTACATTCATTTGAAGTGTAGACGAGGATTACATGACACTTCGTAAATCATATTATATCTTACCATGAAACATAGAAACTAGATGCGATATCGCGTTTTAAGAATCATATGAACCCTATTGCTACGATACGTAGACATCTGCAAACGCTATTTCCTTGCAAGGAAGTGTCGCATTTACATTCATTTGAATCGTAGACGAGGAATGCATAACACTTCGCAATGTATATTATATCTTATCATGAAACATAAATATTAGATGCAATATCTCGATTTAAGAAGCATTTGAACTATATTGCTTCGATACGTAGACATCTGCAATCGCTATTTCCTTTCAAGGAAGTGTCGCATTTACATTCATTTGAAGTGTAGACGAGGAATGCATGACACTTCGCAAATCATATTATATCTTACCATGAAACATAGAAATGAGATGTGATATCGCGTTTTAAGAAGCATTAGAACTCTATCGCTACGATACCTAGATATCTGCAGACGCTATTTCCTAGCAAGGAAGTGTCGAATTTACATTCATTTGATGTGTAGACGAGGAATACATAACACTTCGCAAATCATATTATATCTTACCATGAAACATAGAAATGAGATGCGATATCGCGTTTTAAGAATCATAAGAACTCTATCGCTACGATACCTAGACATCTGCAGACGCTATTTCCCAGCAAGGAAGTGCCGAATTTACATTCATTTGATGTGTAGACGAGGAATACATAACACTTCGCAAATCATATTATATCTTACCATGAAAAATGGAAATGAGATGCGATATCGCGTTTTAAGAATCATAAGAACTCTATTGCTACGATACGTAGACATCTGCAAACGCTATTTCCTATCGAGGAAGTTTCGCATTTACATTCATTTGAAGTGTAGAAGAGGAGTACATGACACTTCGCAAATCATATTATATCTTACCATGAAACATAGAAATGAGGTGCGATATCGCGTTTTAAGAAGCATTAGAACACTATTGCTACGATACCTAGACATCTGCAGACGCTACTTCCTAGCAAGGAAGTGTCGCATTTACATTCATTTGAAGTGTAGACGAGGAATACATGTCACTTCGCAAATCATATTATATCTTACCATGAAACATAGAAATGAGGTGCGATATCGCGTTTTAAGAAGCATCAGAACACTATTGCTACGATACCTAGACATCTGCAGACGCTATTTCCTAGCAAGGAAGTGTCGCATTTACATTCATTTGAAGTGTAGACGAGGAATACATGACACTTCGCAAATCGTATTATATCTTACCATGAAACATAGAAATGAGATGCGATATCGCGTTTTAGGAATCATATGAACTCTATTGCTACGATACCTAGACATTTGCAGACGCTATTTCCTAGCAAGGAAGTGTCGCATTTACATTCATTTGAAGTGTAGACGAGGAATACATGACACTTCGCAAATCATATTATATCTTACCATGAAACATAGAATTGAGATGCGATATCGCGTTTTAAGAAGCATTAGAAAGCTATTGCTACGATACGTAGACATCTGCAAACGCTATTTCCAAGCGAGGAAGTATCGCATTCATATTCATTTGAAGTGTAGACGAGGAATACATAACACTTCGCAAATCATGTTATATCTTACCATGAAACATAGAAATGAGATGTGATATCGCGTTTTAAGAATCATAAGAACTCTATTGCTACGATACGTAGACATCAGCAAACGCTATTTCCTTGCAAGGAAGTGTCGCCTTCACATTCATTTGAAGTGTAGACGAGGAATACATGACACTTCGCAAATCATATTATATCTTACCATGAAACATAGAAATGAGATGCGATATCGCGTTTTAAGAAGCATTAGAAAGCTATTGCTACGATACGTAGACATCTGCAAACGCTATTTAGTAGCGAGGAAGTATCGCATTCACATTCACTTGAAGTGTAGACGAGGAATACATGACACGTCGCAAATCATATTGTATCTTACCATGAAACATAGAAATGAGATGCGATATCGCGTTCTAAGAATCATATGAACTCTATTGCTACGATACGTAGACATCTGCAAACGCTATTTCCTTACAAGGAAGTGTCTCATTTACATTCATTTGAAGTGCAGACAAGGAATACATAACACTTCGCAAATCATATTATATCTTACCATGAAACATAGAAATGAGATGCGATATCGCGTTTTAAGAAGCATTAGAACTCTATTGCATTGATAGGTAAACATCTGCAAACGCTATTTCCTTGCAAGGAAGTGTTGCATTTACATTCATTTGAAGTGTAGACGAGGAATACATGACACTTCGCAAATCATATTATATCTTACCATGAAACATAGAAATGAGATGCGATATCGCGTTTTAAGAAGCATTAGAAATCTATTGCTACGATACGCAGACATCTGCAAACGCTATTTCCTAGCGAGGAAGTGTCGCATTTACATTCATTTGAAGTGTAGACGAGGAATACATGACACTTCGCAATGTATATTATATCTTATCATGAAACATATATATGAGATGCGATATCGCGTTTTAAGAAGCATTAGAACTCTATTGCTTTGATAGGTAAACATCTGCAAACGCTATTTCCTTGCAAGGAAGTGTTGCATTTACATTCATTTGAAGTGTAGACGAGGAATACATGACACTTCGTAAATCATATTATATCTTACCATGAAACATAGAAACTAGATGCGATATCGCGTTTTAAGAATCATATGAACTCTATTGCTACGATACGTAGACATCTGCAAACGCTATTTCCTTGCAAGGAAGTGTCGCATTTACATTCATTTGAATCGTAGACGAGGAATGCATAACACTTCGCAATGTATATTATATCTTATCATGAAACATAGATATTAGATGCAATATCTCGTTTTAAGAAGCATTTGAACTCTATTGCTACGATACGTAGACATCTGCAAACGCTATTTCCTTGCAAGGAAGTGTCGCATTTACATTCATTTGAATCGTAGACGAGGAATGCATAACACTTCGCAATGTATATTATATCTTATCATGAAACATAGATATTAGATGCAATATCTCGTTTTAAGAAGCATTTGAACTATATTGCTTCGATACGTAGACATCTGCAATCGCTATTTCCTTTCAAGGAAGTGTCGCATTTACATTCATTTGAAGTGTAGACGAGGAATACATGACACTTCGCAAATCATATTATATCTTACCATGAAACATAGAAATGAGATGTGATATCGCGTTTTAAGTATCATAAGAACTCTATTGCTACGATACGTAGACCTCTGCAAACGCTATTTCCTTGCAAGGAAGTGTCGCATTTACATTCACTTGAATCGTACTCGAGGAATGCATAACACTTCGCAATGTATATTATATCTTATCATGAAACATAGATATGAGATGCAATATCTCGTTTTAAGAAGCATTTGAACTCTATTGCTTCGATACGTAGATATCTGCAATCGCTATTTCCTTTCAAGGAAGTGTCGCATTTACATTCATTTGAAGTGTAGACGAGGAATACATGACACTTCGCAAATCATATTATATCTTACCATGAAACATAGAAATGAGATGCGATATCGCGTTTTAAGAAGCATTAGAACTCTATTGCTTTGATAGGTAAACATCTGCAAACGCTATTTCCTTGCAAGGAAGTGTTGCATTTACATTCATTTGAAGCGTAGACGAGGAATACATGACACTTCGCAAATCATATTATATCTTACCATGAAACATAGAAATGAGATGCGATATCGCGTTTTAAGAAGCACTAGAAATCTATTGTTACGATACGTAGACATCAGCAAACGCTATTTCCTAGCGAGGAAGTGTCGCATTTACATTCATTTGAAGTGTAGACGAGGAGTACATGACACTTCGCAAATCATATTATATCTTACCATGAAACATAGAAATGAGGTGCGATATCGCGTTTTAAGAAGCATTAGAACACTATTGCTACGATACCTAGACATCTGCAGACGCTATTTCCTAGCAAGGAAGTGTCGCATTTACATTCATTTGAAGTGTAGACGAGGAATACATGACACTTCGCAAATCGTATTATATCTTACCATGAAACATAGAAATGAGATGCGATATCGCGTTTTAAGAATCATATGAACTCTATTGCTACGATACGTAGACATCTGCAAACGCTATTTCCTAGCAAGGAAGTGTCGCATTTACATTCATTTGAAGTGTAGACGAGGAATACATGACACTTCGCAAATCATATTATATCTTACCATGAAACATAGAAATGAGATGCGATATCGCGTTTTAAGAATCATCTAAACTCTATTGCTACGATACGTAGACATCTGCAAACGCTATTTCCTTGCAAGGAAGTGTCTCATTTACATTCATTTGAAGTGCAGACAAGGAATACATAACACTTCGCAAATCATATTATATCTTACCATGAAACATAGAAATGAGATGCGATATCGCGTTTTAAGAAGCATTAGAACTCTATTGCTTTGATAGGTAAACATCTGCAAACGCTATTTCCTTGCAAGGAAGTGTCGCATTTACATTCATTTGAAGTGTAGACGAGGAATACATGACACTTCGCAAATCGTATTATATCTTACCATGAAACATAGAAATGAGATGCGATATCGCGTTTTAATAATCATATGAACTCTATTGCTACGATACCTAGACATTTGCAGACGCTATTTCCTAGCAAGGAAGTGTCGCATTTACATTCATTTGAAGTGTAGACGAGGAATACATGACACTTCGCAAATCATATTATATCTTACCATGAAACATAGAAATGAGATGCGATATCGCGTTTTAAGAAGCATTAGAAAGCTATTGCTACGATACGTAGTCATCTGCAAACGCTATTTCCTAGCAAGGAAGTGTCGCATTTACATTCATTTGAAGTGTAGACGAGGAATACATGACACTTCGCAAATCATATTATATCTTACCATGAAACATAGAAATGAGATGCGATATCGCGTTTTAAGAAGCATTAGAAATCTATTGCTACGATACGTAGACATCTGCAAACGCTATTTCCTAGCGAGGAAGTGTCGCATTTACATTCATTTGAAGTGTAGACGAGGAGTACATGACACTTCGCAAATCATATTATATCTTACCATGAAACATAGAAATGAGGTGCGATATCGCGTTTTAAGAAGCATCAGAACACTATTGCTACGATACCTAGACATCTGCAGACGCTATTTCCTAGCAAGGAAGTGTCGCATTTACATTCATTTGAAGTGTAGACGAGGAATACATGACACTTCGCAAATCGTATTATATCTTACCATGAAACATAGAAATGAGATGCGATATCGCGTTTTAGGAATCATATGAACTCTATTGCTACGATACCTAGACATTTGCAGACGCTATTTCCTAGCAAGGAAGTGTCGCATTTACATTCATTTGAAGTGTAGACGAGGAATACATGACACTTCGCAAATCATATTATATCTTACCATGAAACATAGAATTGAGATGCAATGTCGCGTTTTAAGAAGCATTAGAAAGCTATTGCTACGATACGTAGACATCTGCAAACGCTATTTCCAAGCGAGGAAGTATCGCATTCATATTCATTTGAAGTGTAGACGAGGAATACATAACACTTCGCAAATCATGTTATATCTTACCATGAAACATAGAAATGAGATGTGACATCGCGTTTTAAGAATCATAAGAACTCTATTGCTACGATACGTAGACATCTGCAAACGCTATTTCCTTACAAGGAAGTGTCGCATTTACATTCATTTGAAGTGTAGACGAGGAATACATGACACTTCGCGAATCATATTATATCTTACCATGAAACATAGAAATGAGATGTGATATCGCGTTTTAAGAATCATAAGAACTCTATTGCTACGATACGTAGACATCAGCAAACGCTATTTCCTTGCAAGGAAGTGTCGCCTTCACATTCATTTGAAGTGTAGACGATGAATACATGACACTTCGCAAATCATATTATATCTTACCAAGAAACATAGAAATGAGATGCGATATCGCGTTTTAAGAAGCATTAGAAAGCTATTGCTACGATACGTAGACATCTGCAAACGCTATTTAGTAGCGAGGAAGTATCGCATTCACATTCACTTGAAGTGTACACGAGGAATACATGACACTTCGCAAATCATATTGTATCTTACCATGAAACATAGAAATGAGATGCGATATCGCGTTCTAAGTATCATATGAACTCTATTGCTACGATACGTAGACATCTGCAAACGCTATTTCCTAGCGAGGAAGTGTCGCATTCACATTCATTTGAAGTGTAGACGAGGAATACATGACACTTCGCAAATTATATTATATCTTACCATGAAACATAGAAATGAGATGCGATATCACGTTTTTAGAAGCATTTGAACTCTAATGCTTCGATACATAGATATCTGCAATCGCTACTTCCTTGCAAGGAAGTGTCGCATTTACATTCATTTGAATCGTAGACGAGGAATGCATAACACTTCGCAAATCATATTACATCTTACCATGAAACATAGAAATGAGATGCGATATCGCGTTTTAAGAAGCATCAGAACACTATTGCTACGATACCTAGACATCTGCAGACGCTATTTCCTAGCAAGGAAGTGTCGCATTTACATTCATTTGAAGTGTAGACGAGGAATACATGACACTTCGTAAATCATATTATATCTTACCATGAAACATAGAAACTAGATGCGATATCGCGTTTTAAGAATCATATGAACTCTATTGCTACGATACCTAGACATTTGCAGACGCTATTTCCTAGCAAGGAAGTGTCGCATTTACATTCATTTGAAGTGTAGACGAGGAATACATGACACTTCGCAAATCATATTATATCTTACCATGAAACATAGAATTGAGATGCGATATCGCGTTTTAAGAAGCATTAGAAAGCTATTGCTACGATACGTAGACATCTGCAAACGCTATTTAGTAGCGAGGAAGTGTCGCATTTACATTCATTTGAAGTGTAGACGAGGAATACATGACACTTCGCAATGTATATTATATCTTATCATGAAACATAGATATGAGATGCGATATCGCGTTTTAAGAAGCATTAGAACTCTATTGCTTTGATAGGTAAACATCTGCAAACGCTATTTCCTTGCAAGGAAGTGTTGCATTTACATTCATTTGAAGTGTAGACGAGGATTACATGACACTTCGTAAATCATATTATATCTTACCATGAAACATAGAAACTAGATGCGATATCGCGTTTTAAGAATCATATGAACCCTATTGCTACGATACGTAGACATCTGCAAACGCTATTTCCTTGCAAGGAAGTGTCGCATTTACATTCATTTGAATCGTAGACGAGGAATGCATAACACTTCGCAATGTATATTATATCTTATCATGAAACATAAATATTAGATGCAATATCTCGATTTAAGAAGCATTTGAACTATATTGCTTCGATACGTAGACATCTGCAATCGCTATTTCCTTTCAAGGAAGTGTCGCATTTACATTCATTTGAAGTGTAGACGAGGAATGCATGACACTTCGCAAATCATATTATATCTTACCATGAAACATAGAAATGAGATGTGATATCGCGTTTTAAGAAGCATTAGAACTCTATCGCTACGATACCTAGATATCTGCAGACGCTATTTCCTAGCAAGGAAGTGTCGAATTTACATTCATTTGATGTGTAGACGAGGAATACATAACACTTCGCAAATCATATTATATCTTACCATGAAACATAGAAATGAGATGCGATATCGCGTTTTAAGAATCATAAGAACTCTATCGCTACGATACCTAGACATCTGCAGACGCTATTTCCCAGCAAGGAAGTGCCGAATTTACATTCATTTGATGTGTAGACGAGGAATACATAACACTTCGCAAATCATATTATATCTTACCATGAAAAATGGAAATGAGATGCGATATCGCGTTTTAAGAATCATAAGAACTCTATTGCTACGATACGTAGACATCTGCAAACGCTATTTCCTATCGAGGAAGTTTCGCATTTACATTCATTTGAAGTGTAGAAGAGGAGTACATGACACTTCGCAAATCATATTATATCTTACCATGAAACATAGAAATGAGGTGCGATATCGCGTTTTAAGAAGCATTAGAACACTATTGCTACGATACCTAGACATCTGCAGACGCTACTTCCTAGCAAGGAAGTGTCGCATTTACATTCATTTGAAGTGTAGACGAGGAATACATGTCACTTCGCAAATCATATTATATCTTACCATGAAACATAGAAATGAGGTGCGATATCGCGTTTTAAGAAGCATCAGAACACTATTGCTACGATACCTAGACATCTGCAGACGCTATTTCCTAGCAAGGAAGTGTCGCATTTACATTCATTTGAAGTGTAGACGAGGAATACATGACACTTCGCAAATCGTATTATATCTTACCATGAAACATAGAAATGAGATGCGATATCGCGTTTTAGGAATCATATGAACTCTATTGCTACGATACCTAGACATTTGCAGACGCTATTTCCTAGCAAGGAAGTGTCGCATTTACATTCATTTGAAGTGTAGACGAGGAATACATGACACTTCGCAAATCATATTATATCTTACCATGAAACATAGAATTGAGATGCGATATCGCGTTTTAAGAAGCATTAGAAAGCTATTGCTACGATACGTAGACATCTGCAAACGCTATTTCCAAGCGAGGAAGTATCGCATTCATATTCATTTGAAGTGTAGACGAGGAATACATAACACTTCGCAAATCATGTTATATCTTACCATGAAACATAGAAATGAGATGTGATATCGCGTTTTAAGAATCATAAGAACTCTATTGCTACGATACGTAGACATCTGCAAACGCTATTTCCTTACAAGGAAGTGTCGCATTTACATTCATTTGAAGTGTAGACGAGGAATACATGACACTTCGCAAATCATATTATATCTTACCATGAAACATAGAAATGAGATGTGATATCGCGTTTTAAGAACTCGCGTCATAAGAACTCTATTGCTACGATACGTAGACATCAGCAAACGCTATTTCCTTGCAAGGAAGTGTCGCCTTCACATTCATTTGAAGTGTAGACGAGGAATACATGACACTTCGCAAATCATACTATATCTTACCATGAAACATAGAAATGAGATGCGATATCACGTTTTTAGAAGCATTTGAACTCTATTGCTTCGATACATAGATATCTGCAATCGCTACTTCCTTGCAAGGAAGTGTCGCATTTACATTCATTTGAATCGTAGACGAGGAATGCATAACACTTCGCAAATCATATTACATCTTACCATGAAACATAGAAATGAGATGCGATATCGCGTTTTAAGAAGCATCAGAACACTATTGCTACGATACCTAGACATCTGCAGACGCTATTTCCTAGCAAGGAAGTGTCGCATTTACATTCATTTGAAGTGTAGACGAGGAATACATGACACTTCGTAAATCATATTATATCTTACCATGAAAAATAGAAACTAGATGCGATATCGCGTTTTAAGAATCATATGAACTCTATTGCTACGATACCTAGACATTTGCAGACGCTATTTCCTAGCAAGGAAGTGTCGCATTTACATTCATTTGAAGTGTAGACGAGGAATACATGACACTTCGCAAATCATATTATATCTTACCATGAAACATAGAATTGAGATGCGATATCGCGTTTTAAGAAGCATTAGAAAGCTATTGCTACGATACGTAGACATCTGCAAACGCTATTTCCAAGCGAGGAAGTATCGCATTCATATTCATTTGAAGTGTAGACGAGGAATACATAACACTTCGCAAATCATGTTATATCTTACCATGAAACATAGAAATGAGATGTGATATCGCGTTTTAAGAATCATAAGAACTCTATTGCTACGATACGTAGACATCTGCAAACGCTATTTCCTTGCAAGGAAGTGTCGCCTTCACATTCATTTGAAGTGTAGACGAGGAATACATGACACTTCGCAAATCATATTATATCTTACCATGAAACATAGAAATGAGATGCGATATCGCGTTTTAAGAAGCATTAGAAAGCTATTGCTACGATACGTAGACATCTGCAAACGCTATTTAGTAGCGAGGAAGTGTCGCATTTACATTCATTTGAAGTGTAGACGAGGAATACATGACACTTCGCAATGTATATTATATCTTATCATGAAACATAGATATGAGATGCGATATCGCGTTTTAAGAAGCATTAGAACTCTATTGCTTTGATAGGTAAACATCTGCAAACGCTATTTCCTTGCAAGGAAGTGTTGCATTTACATTCATTTGAAGTGTAGACGAGGATTACATGACACTTCGTAAATCATATTATATCTTACCATGAAACATAGAAACTAGATGCGATATCGCGTTTTAAGAATCATATGAACTCTATTGCTACGATACGTAGACATCTGCAAACGCTATTTCCTTGCAAGGAAGTGTCGCATTTACATTCATTTGAATCGTAGACGAGGAATGCATAACACTTCGCAATGTATATTATATCTTATCATGAAACATAAATATTAGATGCAATATCTCGATTTAAGAAGCATTTGAACTATATTGCTTCGATACGTAGACATCTGCAATCGCTATTTCCTTTCAAGGAAGTGTCGCATTTACATTCATTTGAAGTGTAGACGAGGAATGCATGACACTTCGCAAATCATATTATATCTTACCATGAAACATAGAAATGAGATGTGATATCGCGTTTTAAGAAGCATTAGAACTCTATCGCTACGATACCTAGATATCTGCAGACGCTATTTCCTAGCAAGGAAGTGTCGAATTTACATTCATTTGATGTGTAGACGAGGAATACATAACACTTCGCAAATCATATTATATCTTACCATGAAACATAGAAATGAGATGCAATATCGCGTTTTAAGAATCATAAGAACTCTATCGCTACGATACCTAGACATCTGCAGACGCTATTTCCCAGCAAGGAAGTGCCGAATTTACATTCATTTGATGTGTAGACGAGGAATACATAACACTTCGCAAATCATATTATATCTTACCATGAAAAATGGAAATGAGATGCGATATCGCGTTTTAAGAATCATAAGAACTCTATTGCTACGATACGTAGACATCTGCAAACGCTATTTCCTATCGAGGAAGTTTCGCATTTACATTCATTTGAAGTGTAGAAGAGGAGTACATGACACTTCGCAAATCATATTATATCTTACCATGAAACATAGAAATGAGGTGCGATATCGCGTTTTAAGAAGCATTAGAACACTATTGCTACGATACCTAGACATCTGCAGACGCTACTTCCTAGCAAGGAAGTGTCGCATTTACATTCATTTGAAGTGTAGACGAGGAATACATGTCACTTCGCAAATCATATTATATCTTACCATGAAACATAGAAATGAGATGCGATATCGCGTTTTAAGAATCATAAGAACCCTATTGCTACGATACGTAGACATCTGCAAACGCTATTTCCTTGCAAGGAAGTGTCGCATTTACATTCATTTGAATCGTATACGAGGAATGCATAACACTTCGCAATGTATATTATATCTTACCATGAAACATAGAAATGAGATGCGATATCGCGTTTTAAGAATCATAAGAACCCTATTGCTACGATACGTAGACATCTGCAAACGCTATTTCCTTGCAAGGAAGTGTCGCATTTACATTCATTTGAATCGTAGACGAGGAATGCATAACACTTCGCAATGTATATTATATCTTATCATGAAACATAGATATGAGATGCAATATCCCGTTTTAAGAAGCATTTGAACTCTATTGCTTCGATACGTAGACATCTGCAATCGCTACTTCCTTGCAAGGAAGTGTCGCATTTACATTCATTTGAAGTGTAGGCGAGGAATACATAACACTTCGCAAATCATATTAAATCTTACCATGAAACATAGAAATGAGATACGATATCGCGTTCTAAGAATCGTATGAACTCTATTGCTACGATACGTAGACATCTGCAAACGCTATTTCCTTGCAAGGAAGTGTCGCATTTACATTCATTTGAATCGTATACGAGGAATGCATAACACTTCGCAATGAATATTATATCTTATCATGAAACATAGATATGAGATGCAATATCTGGTTTTAAGAAGCATTTGAACTCTGTTGCTACGATTCCTAGACATCTGCAGACGCTATTTCCTAGCAAGGAAGTGTCGGATTTACATTCATTTGAAGTGTAGACGAGGAATGCATGACACTTCGGAAATCATATTATATCTTACCATGAAACATAGAAATGAGATGCGATATCGCGTTTTAAGGAGCATTAGAAATCTATTGCTACGATGCGTAGACATCTGAAAACGCTATTTCCTAGCGAGGAAGTGTCGCATTTACATTCATTTGAAGTGTAGACGAGGAGTACATGACACTTCGCAAATCATATTATATCTTACCATGAAACATAGAAATGAGGTGCGATATCGCGTTTTAAGAAGCATTAGAACACTATTGCTACGATACCTAGACATCTGCAGACGCTATTTCCTAGCAAGGAAGTGTCGCATTTACATTCATTTGAAGTGTAGACGAGGAATACATGACACTTCGCAAATCGTATTATATCTTACCATGAAACATAGAAATGAGATGCGATATCGCGTTTTAAGGAGCATTAGAAATCTATTGCTACGATGCGTAGACATCTGCAAACGCTATTTCCTAGCGAGGAAGTGTCGCATTCACATTCATTTGAATCGTAGACGAGGAATGCATAACACTTCGCAATGAATATTATATCTTATCATGAAACATAGATATGACATGCAATATCTCGTTTTAAGAAGCATTTGAACTCTATTGCTACGATACCTAGACATCTGCAGACGCTATTTCCTAGCAAGGAAGTGTCGCATTTACATTCATTTGAAGTGTAGACGAGGAATACATGACACTTCGCAAATCATATTATACCTTACCATGAAACATAGAAATGAGATGCGATATCGCGTTTTAAGGAGCATTAGAAATCTATTGCTACGATGCGTAGACATCTGCAAACGCTATTTCTTTGCAAGGAAGTGTCGCATTTACATTCATTTGAAAGTGTAGACGAGGAAAACATAACACTTCGCAAATCATATTATATCTTACCATGAAACATAGAAATGAGATGCGATTTCGCGTTTTAAGAAGCATTAGAACTCTATTGCTACGATACCTAGACATCTGCAGACGCTATTTCCTAGCAAGGAAGTGTCGCATTTACATTCATTTGAAGTGTAAACGAGGAATACATGACACTTCGCAAATCATATTATATCTTACCATGAAACATAGAAATGAGATGCGATATCGCGTTTTAAGAAGCATTAGAAAGCTATTGCTACGATGCCTAGACATCTGCAGATGCTATTTCCTAGCAAGGAAGTGTCGCATTTACATTCATTTGAAGTGTAGACGAGGAATACATGACACTTCGCAAATCATATTATACCTTACCATGAAACATAGAAATGAGATGCGATATCGCGTTTTAAGGAGCATTAGAAATCTATTGCTACGATGCGTAGACATCTGCAAACGCTATTTCTTTGCAAGGAAGTGTCGCATTTACATTCATTTGAAGTGTAGACGAGGAATACATAACACTTCGCAAATCATATTATATCTTACCATGAAACATAGAAATGAGATGCGATTTCGCGTTTTAAGAAGCATTAGAACTCTATTGCTACGATACCTAGACATCTGCAGACGCTATTTCCTAGCAAGGAAGTGTCGCATTTACATTCATTTGAAGTGTAGACGAGGAATACATGACACTTCGCAAATCATATTATATCTTACCATGAAACATAGAAATGAGATGCGATATCGCGTTTTAAGAAGCATTAGAAAGCTATTGCTACGATACCTAGACATCTGCAGATGCTATTTCCTAGCAAGGAAGTGTCGCATTTACATTCATTTGAAGTGTAGACGAGGAATACATGTCACTTCGCAAATCATATTATATCTTACCATGAAACATAGAAATGAGATGCGATATCGCGTTTTAAGAATCATAAGAACCCTTTTGCTACGATACGTAGACATCTGCAAACGCTATTTCCTTGCAAGGAAGTGTCGCATTTACATTCATTTGAATCGTAGACGAGGAATGCATAACACTTCGCAATGTATATTATATCTTATCATGAAACATAGATATGAGATGCAATATCCCGTTTTAAGAAGCATTTGAACTCTATTGCTTCGATACGTAGACATCTGCAATCGCTACTTCCTTGCAAGGAAGTGTCGCATTTACATTCATTTGAAGTGTAGGCGAGGAATACATAACACTTCGCAAATCATATTAAATCTTACCATGAAACATAGAAATGAGATACGATATCGCGTTCTAAGAATCGTATGAACTCTATTGCTACGATACGTAGACATCTGCAAACGCTATTTCCTTGCAAGGAAGTGTCGCATTTACATTCATTTGAATCGTATACGAGGAATGCATAACACTTCGCAATGAATATTATATCTTATCATGAAACATAGATATGAGATGCAATATCTGGTTTTAAGAAGCATTTGAACTCTGTTGCTACGATTCCTAGACATCTGCAGACGCTATTTCCTAGCAAGGAAGTGTCGGATTTACATTCATTTGAAGTGTAGACGAGGAATGCATGACACTTCGGAAATCATATTATATCTTACCATGAAACATAGAAATGAGATGCGATATCGCGTTTTAAGGAGCATTAGAAATCTATTGCTACGATGCGTAGACATCTGAAAACGCTATTTCCTAGCGAGGAAGTGTCGCATTTACATTCATTTGAAGTGTAGACGAGGAGTACATGACACTTCGCAAATCATATTATATCTTACCATGAAACATAGAAATGAGGTGCGATATCGCGTTTTAAGAAGCATTAGAACACTATTGCTACGATACCTAGACATCTGCAGACGCTATTTCCTAGCAAGGAAGTGTCGCATTTACATTCATTTGAAGTGTAGACGAGGAATACATGACACTTCGCAAATCGTATTATATCTTACCATGAAACATAGAAATGAGATGCGATATCGCGTTTTAAGGAGCATTAGAAATCTATTGCTACGATGCGTAGACATCTGCAAACGCTATTTCCTAGCGAGGAAGTGTCGCATTCACATTCATTTGAATCGTAGACGAGGAATGCATAACACTTCGCAATGAATATTATATCTTATCATGAAACATAGATATGACATGCAATATCTCGTTTTAAGAAGCATTTGAACTCTATTGCTACGATACCTAGACATCTGCAGACGCTATTTCCTAGCAAGGAAGTGTCGCATTTACATTCATTTGAAGTGTAGACGAGGAATACATGACACTTCGCAAATCATATTATACCTTACCATGAAACATAGAAATGAGATGCGATATCGCGTTTTAAGGAGCATTAGAAATCTATTGCTACGATGCGTAGACATCTGCAAACGCTATTTCTTTGCAAGGAAGTGTCGCATTTACATTCATTTGAAGTGTAGACGAGGAAAACATAACACTTCGCAAATCATATTATATCTTACCATGGAACATAGAAATGAGATGCGATTTCGCGTTTTAAGAAGCATTAGAACTCTATTGCTACGATACCTAGACATCTGCAGACGCTATTTCCTAGCAAGGAAGTGTCGCATTTACATTCATTTGAAGTGTAAACGAGGAATACATGACACTTCGCAAATCATATTATATCTTACCATGAAACATAGAAATGAGATGCGATATCGCGTTTTAAGAAGCATTAGAAAGCTATTGCTACGATGCCTAGACATCTGCAGATGCTATTTCCTAGCAAGGAAGTGTCGCATTTACATTCATTTGAAGTGTAGACGAGGAATACATGACACTTCGCAAATCATATTATACCTTACCATGAAACATAGAAATGAGATGCGATATCGCGTTTTAAGGAGCATTAGAAATCTATTGCTACGATGCGTAGACATCTGCAAACGCTATTTCTTTGCAAGGAAGTGTCGCATTTACATTCATTTGAAGTGTAGACGAGGAATACATAACACTTCGCAAATCATATTATATCTTACCATGAAACATAGAAATGAGATGCGATTTCGCGTTTTAAGAAGCATTAGAACTCTATTGCTACGATACCTAGACATCTGCAGACGCTATTTCCTAGCAAGGAAGTGTCGCATTTACATTCATTTGAAGTGTAGACGAGGAATACATGACACTTCGCAAATCATATTATATCTTACCATGAAACATAGAAATGAGATGCGATATCGCGTTTTAAGAAGCATTAGAAAGCTATTGCTACGATACCTAGACATCTGCAGATGCTATTTCCTAGCAAGGAAGTGTCGCATTTACATTCATTTGAAGTGTAGACGAGGAATACATGTCACTTCGCAAATCATATTATATCTTACCATGAAACATAGAAATGAGATGCGATATCGCGTTTTAAGAATCATAAGAACCCTATTGCTACGATACGTAGACATCTGCAAACGCTATTTCCTTGCAAGGAAGTGTCGCATTTACATTCATTTGAATCGTAGACGAGGAATGCATAACACTTCGCAATGTATATTATATCTTACCATGAAACATAGAAATGAGATGCGATATCGCGTTTTAAGAATCATAAGAACCCTATTGCTACGATACGTAGACATCTGCAAACGCTATTTCCTTGCAAGGAAGTGTCGCATTTACATTCATTTGAATCGTAGACGAGGAATGCATAACACTTCGCAATGTATATTATATCTTATCATGAAACATAGATATGAGATGCAATATCCCGTTTTAAGAAGCATTTGAACTCTATTGCTTCGATACGTAGACATCTGCAATCGCTACTTCCTTGCAAGGAAGTGTCGCATTTACATTCATTTGAAGTGTAGGCGAGGAATACATAACACTTCGCAAATCATATTAAATCTTACCATGAAACATAGAAATGAGATACGATATCGCGTTCTAAGAATCGTATGAACTCTATTGCTACGATACGTAGACATCTGCAAACGCTATTTCCTTGCAAGGAAGTGTCGCATTCACATTCCTCTGAAGTGTAGACGAGGAATACATACCACTTCGCAAATCTTATTACATCTTACCATGAAACATAGAAATGAGATGCGATATCGCGTTTTAAGAAGCATTAGAACTCTATTGCTACGATACCTAGACATCTGCAGACGCTATTTCCTAGCAAGGAAGTGTCGCATTTACATTCATTTGAATCGTAGACGAGGAATGCATAACACTTCGCAATGTATATTATATCTTATCATAAAACATAGATATGAGATGCAATATCTCGTTTTAAGAAGCATTTGAACTCTATTGCTTCGATACGTAGACATCTGCAATCACTACTTCCTTGCAAGGAAGTTTCGCATTTACATTCATTTGAAGTGTAGACGAGGAATACATAACACTTCGCAAATCATATTACATCTTACCATGAAACATAGAAATGAGATGCGATATCGCGTTTAAAGAAGCATTAGAACTCTATTGCTATGATACGTAGACATCTGCAAACGCTATTTCCTTGGAAGGAAGTGTCGCATTTACATTCACTTGAATCGTAGTCGAGGAATGCATAACACTTCGCAATGTATATTATATCTTATCATGAAACATAGACATGAGATGCAATATCTCGTTCTAAGAAGCATTTGAACTCTATTGCTTCGATACGTAGACATCTGCAATCGCTACCTCCTTTCAAGGAAGTGTCGCATTTACATTCATTTGAAGTGAAGGCGAGGAATACATGACACTTCGCAAATCATATTACATCTTACCATGAAACATAGAAATGAGATGCGATATCGCGTTTTAAGAAGCATTAGAACTCTATTGCTACGATACGTAGACATCTGCAAACGCTATTTCCTTGCAAGGAAGTGTCGCATTTACATTCATTAGAATCGTAGACGAGGAATGCATAACACTTCGCAATGTATATTATATCTTATCATGAAACATAGATATGAGATGCAATATCTCGTCTTAAGAAGCATTTGAACTCTATTGCTTCGATACGTAGACATCTGCAGACGCTATTTCCTAGCAAGGAAGTGTCGGATTTACATTCATTTGAAGTGTAGACGAGGAATACATGACACTTCGGAAATCATATTATATCTTACCATGAAACATGGAAATGAGATGCGATATCGCGTTTTAAGAAGCATTAGAAATCTATTGCTACGATACGTAGACATCTGCAAACGCTATTTCCTAGCGAGGAAGTGTCGCATTCACATTCCTTTGAAGTGTAGACGAGGAATACATAACACTTCGCAAATCATATTATATCTTACCATGAAACATAGATATGAGATGCGATATCGCGTTTTAAGAATCATATGAACTCTATTGCTACGATACGTAGACATCTGCAAACGCTATTTCCTAGCGAGAAAGTGTCGCATTTACATTCATTTGAAGTGTAGACGAGGAATACATGACACTTCGCAAATCATACTATATCTTACCATGAAACATAGAAATGAGATGCGATATCGCGTTTTAAGAAGCATTAGAAAGCTATTGCTACGATACGTAGACATCTGCAAACGCTATTTCCAAGCGAGGAAGTATCGCATTCACATTGATTTGAAGTGTAGACGAGGAATACGTGACACTTCGCAAATCATATTATATCTTACCATGAAACATAGAAATGGGATGCGATATCGCGTTTTAAGAAGCATTAGAAAGCTATTGCTACGATACGTAGAAATCTGCAAACGCTATTTCCAAGCGAGGGAGTATCGCATTCACATTCATTTGAAGTGTAGACGAGGAATACATGACACTTCGCAAATCATATTATATCTTACCATGAAACATAGAAATGAGATGCGATATCGCGTTATAAGAATCATAAGAACTCTATTGCTACGAATCGTAGACATCTGCAAACGCTATTTCCTTGCAAGGAAGTGTCGCATTTACATTCATTTGAATCGTAGACGAGGAATGCATAACACTTCGCAATGTATATTATATCTTATCATGAAACATAGATATGAGATGCAATATCTCGTTTTAAGAAGCATTTGAACTCTATTGCTTCGATACGTAGACATCTGCAATCGCTACTTCCTTGCAAGGAAGTGTCGCATTTACATTCCTTTGAAGCGTAGACGAGGAATACATAACTCTTCGCAAATCATATTACATCTTACCATGAAACATAGAAATGAGATGCGATATCGCGTTTTAAGAAGTATTAGAACTCTATTGCTACGATACCTAGACATCTGCAGACGCTATTTCCTAGCAAGGAAGTGTCGCATTTACATTCATTTGAAGTGTAGACGAGGAATACATGACACTTCGCAAATCATATTATATCTTACCATGAAACATAGAAATGAAATGCGATATCGCGTTTTAAGAATCATATGAACTTTATTGCTATGATACGTAGACATCTGCAAACGCTATTTCCTAGCGAGGAAGTGCCGCATTCACATTCATTTGAAGTGTAGACGAGGAATACATGACACTTCGCAAATCATATTATATCTTACCATGAAACATAGAAATGAGATGCGATATCGCGTTTTAAGAATCATAAGAACTCTATTGCTACGATACCTAGACATCTGCAGACGCTATTTCCTAGCAAGGAAGTGTCGCATTTACATTCATTTGAATCGTAGACGAGGAATGCATAACACTTCGCAATGTATATTATATCTTATCATAAAACATAGATATGAGATGCAATATCTCGTTTTAAGAAGCATTTGAACTCTATTGCTTCGATACGTAGACATCTGCAATCACTACTTCCTTGCAAGGAAGTTTCGCATTTACATTCATTTGAAGTGTAGACGAGGAATACATAACACTTCGCAAATCATATTACATCTTACCATGAAACATAGAAATGAGATGCGATATCGCGTTTAAAGAAGCATTAGAACTCTATTGCTACGATACGTAGACATCTGCAAACGCTATTTCCTTGGAAGGAAGTGTCGCATTTACATTCACTTGAATCGTAGTCGAGGAATGCATAACACTTCGCAATGTATATTATATCTTATCATGAAACATAGATATGAGATGCAATATCTCGTTCTAAGAAGCATTTGAACTCTATTGCTTCGATACGTAGACATCTGCAATCGCTACCTCCTTTCAAGGAAGTGTCGCATTTACATTCAGTTGAAGTGTAGACGAGGAATACATGACACTTCGCAAATCATATTACATCTTACCATGAAACATAGAAATGAGATGCGATATCGCGTTTTAAGAAGCATTAGAACTCTATTGCTACGATACGTAGACATCTGCAAACGCTATTTCCTTGCAAGGAAGTGTCGCATTTACATTCATTTGAATCGTAGACGAGGAATACATGACACTTCGCAAATCATATTATATCTTACCAGGAATCATAGAAATGAGATGCGATATCGCGTCTTAAGAAGCATTAGAAATCTATTGCTACGATACGTAGACATCTGCAAACGCTATTTCCTAGCGAGGAAGTATCGCATTCACATTCATTTGAAGTGTAGTCGAGGAATACATAACACTTCGCAAATCATGTTATATCTTACCATGAAACATAGAAATGAGATGCGATATCGCGTTCTAAGAATCATATGAACTCTATTGCTACGATACGTAGACATCTGCAAACGCTATTTCCTAGCGAGGAAGGGTCGCATTCACATTCATTTGAAGTGTAGACGAGGAATACATGACACTTCGGAAATCATATTATATCTTACCATGAAACATAGAAATGAGATGCGATATCGCGTTTTAAGAAGCATTAGAAATCTATTGCTACGATACGTAGACATCTGCAAACGCTATTTCCTAGCGAGGAAGTGTCGCATTCACATTCCTTTGAAGTGTAGACGAGGAATACCTAACACTTCGCAAATCATATTATATCTTACCATGAAACATAGATATGGGATGCGATATCGCGTTTTAAGAATCATATGAACTCTATTGCTACGATACGTAGACATCTGCAAACGCTATTTCCTAGCGAGGAAGTGTCGCATTTACATTCATTTGAAGTGTAGACGAGGAATACATGACACTTCGCAAATCATACTATATCTTACCATGAAACATAGAAATGAGATGCGATATCGCGTTTTAAGAAGCATTAGAAAGCTATTGCTACGATACGTAGACATCTGCAAACGCTATTTCCAAGCGAGGAAGTATCGCATTCACATTGATTTGAAGTGTAGACGAGGAATACATGACACTTCGCAAATCATATTATATCTTACCATGAAACATAGAAATGAGATGCGATATCGCGTTTTAAGAAGCATTAGAAAGCTATTGCTACGATACGTAGAAATCTGCAAACGCTATTTCCAAGCGAGGAAGTATCGCATTCACATTCATTTGAAGTGTAGACGAGGAATACATAACACTTCGCAAATCAAGTTATATCTTACCATGAAACATAGAAATGAGATGCGATATCGCGTTTTAAGAATCATCTGAACTCTATTGCTACGATACGTAGACATCTGCAAACGCTATTTCCTAGCGAGGAAGTGTCGCATTCACATTCATTTGAAGTGTAGACGAGGAATACATGACACTTCGCAAATCATATTATATCTTACCACGAAACATAGAAATGAGATGCGATATCGCGTTATAAGAATCATAAGAACTCTATTGCTACCATACGTAGACATCTGCAAACGCTATTTCCTTGCAAGGAAGTGTCGCATTTACATTCATTTGAATCGTAGACGAGGAATGTATAACACTTCGCAATGTATATTATATCTTATCATGAAACATAGATATGAGATGCAATATCTCGTTTTAAGAAGCATTTGATCCCTATTGCTACGATACGTAGACATCTGCAAACGCTATTTCCTAGCGAGGAGGTGTCGCATTCACATTCATTTGAAGTGTAGACGAGGAATACATAACACTTCGCAAATCATGTTATATCTTACCATGAAACATAGAAATGAGATGCGATGTCGCGTTTTAAGAATCATCTGAACTCTATTGCTACGAAACGTAGACATCTGCAAACGCTATTTCCTAGCGAGGAAGTGTCGCATTCACATTCATTTGAAGTGTAGACGAGGCATACATAACACTTCGCAAATCATATTACATCTTACCATGAACATAGAAATGAGATGCGATATCGCGTTTTAAGAAGCATTAGAAAGCTATTGCTACGATACGTAGACATCTGCAAACGCTATTTCCTTTCAAGGAAGTGTCGCATTTACATTCATTTGAAGTGTAGACGAGGAATACATGACACTTCGCAAATCATATTATATCTTACCATGAAACATAGAAATGAGATGCGATATCGCGTTATAAGAATCAAAAGAACTCTATTGCTACGAATCGTAGACATCTGCAAACGCTATTTCCTTGCAAGGAAGTGTCGCATTTACATTCATTTGAATCGTAGACGAGGAATGCATAACACTTCGCAATGTATATTATATCTTATCATGAAACATAGATATGAGATGCAATATCTCGTTTTAAGAAGCATTTGAACTCTATTGCTTCGATACGTAGACATCTGCAATCGCTACTTCCTTGCAATTAAGTGTCGCATTTACATTCATTTGAAGCGTAGACGAGGAATACATAACTCTTCGCAAATCATATTACATCTTACCATGAAACATAGAAATGAGATGCGATATCGCGTTTTAAGAAGTATTAGAACTCTATTGCTACGATACCTAGACATCTGCAGACGCTATTTCCTAGCAAGGAAGTGTCGCATTTACATTCATTTGAAGTGTAGACGAGGAATACATGACACTTCGCAAATCATATTATATCTTACCATGAAACATAGAAATGAGATGCGATATCGCGTTTTAAGAATCATATGAACTCTATTGCTATGATACGTAGACATCTGCAAACGCTATTTCCTAGCGAGGAAGTGCCGCATTCACATTCATTTGAAGTGTAGACGAGGAATACATGACACTTCGCAAATCATATTACATCTTACCATGAAACATAGAAATGAGATGCGATATCGCGTTTTAAGAAGCATTAGAAAGCTATTGCTACGATACGTAGACATCTGCAAACGCTATTTAGTAGCGAGGAAGTATCGCATTCACATTCATTTGAAGTGTAGACGAGGAGTACATAACACTTCGCAAATCATGTTATATCTTACCATGAAACATAGAAATGAGATGCGATATCGCGTTTTAAGAAGCATTATTACTCTATTGCTACGATACCTAGACATCTGCAGACGCTATTTCCTAGCAAGGAAGTGTCGCATTTACATTCATTTGAAGTGTAGACGAAGAATACATGACACTTCGCAAATCATATTATATCTTACCATGAAACATAGAAATGAGATGCGATATCACGTTTTAAGAAGCATTAGAAAGCTATTGCTACGATACGTAGACATCTGCAAACGCTATTTCCAAGGCAGGAAGTATCGCATTCACATTCATTTGAAGTGTAGACGAGGAATACATAACACTTCGGAAATCATGTTATATCTTACCATGAAACATAGAAATGAGATGCGATATCGCGTTTTAAGAAGCATTAGAAATCTAATGCTACGATCCGTAGACATCTGCAAACGCTACTTCCTAGCGAGGAAGTGTCGCATTCACATTCCTCTGAAGTGTAGACGAGGAATACATACCACTTCGCAAATCATATTACATCTTACCATGAAACATAGAAATGAGATGCGATATCGCGTATTAAGAAACATTAGAAAGCTATTGCTACGATACGTAGACATCTGCAAACGCTATTTAGTAGCGAGGAAGTATCGCATTCACATTCATTTGAAGTGTAGACGAGGAATACATAACACTTCGCAAATCATGTTATATCTTACCATGAAACATAGAAATGAGATGCGATATCGCGTTCTAGGTATCATATGAACTCTATTGCTACGATACGTAGACATCTGCAAACGCTATTTCCTAGCGAGGAAGTGTCGCATTCACATTCATTTGAAGTGTAGACGAGGAATACATGACACTTCGCAAATCATATTATATCTTACCATGAAACATAGAAATGAGATGCGATATCGCGTTTTAAGAAGCATTTGAATTCTATTGCTTCGATACGTAGACATCTGCAATCGCTACCTCCTTTCAAGGAAGTGTCGCATTTACATTCATTTGAAGTGTAGACGAGGAATACATAACACTTCGCAAATCATATTACATCTTACCATGAAACACAGAAATGAGATGCGATATCGCGTTTTAAGAATCATCTGAACTCTATTGCTACGATACGTAGACATCTGCAAACGCTATTTCCTTGCAAGGAAGTGTCGCATTTACATTCACTTGAATCGTTGTCGAGGAATGCATAACACTGCGCAATGTATATTATATCTTATCATGAAGCATAGATATGAGATGCAATATCTCGTTCTAAGAAGCATTTGAACTCTATTGCTTCGATACGTAGACATCTGCAATCGCTACCTCCTTTCAAGGAAGTGTCGCATTTACATTCATTTGAAGTGAAGACGAGGAATACATGACACTTCGCAAATCATATTACATCTTACCATGAAACATAGAAATGAGATGCGATATCGCGTTTTAAGAAGCATTTGAACTCTATTGCTTCGATACGTAGACATCTGCAATCGCTACTTCCTTGCAAGGAAGTGTCGCATTTACATTCATTTGAAATGTAGACGAGGAATACATAACACTTCGCAAATCATATTACATCTTACCATGAAACATAGAAATGAGATGCGATATCGCGTTTTAAGAATCATCTGAACTCTATTGCTACGATACGTAGACATCTGCAATCGCTACTTCCTTGCAAGGAAGTGTCGCATTTACATTCATTTGAAATGTAGACGAGGAATACATAACACTTCGCAGATCATCTTACATCTTACCATGAAACATAGAAATGAGATGCGATATCGCGTTTTAAGCAGCATTAGAAAGCTATTGCTATGATACGTAGACATCTGCAAACGCTATTTAGTAGCGAGGAAGTATCGCATTCACATTCACCTGAAGTGTAGACGAGGAATACATGACACTTCGCAAATCATATTATATCTTACCATGAAACATAGAAATGAGATGCGATATCGCGTTTTAAGAATCATATGAACTCTATTGCTACGATACGTAGACATCTGCAAACGCTATTTCCTAGCGAGGAAGTGTCGCATTCACATTCATTTGAAGTGTAGACGAGGAATACATGACACTTCGCAAATCATATTATATCTTACCATGAAACATAGAAATGAGATGCGATATCACGTTTTAAGAATCATAAGAACTCTATTGCTACGATACGTAGACATCTGCAAACGCTATTTCCTTGCAAGGAAGTGTCGCATTTACATTCACTTGAATCGTAGTCGAGGAATGCATAACACTTCGCAATGTATATTATATCTTATCATGAAACATAGATATGAGATGCAATATCTCGTTCTAAGAAGCATTTGAACTCTATTGCTTCGATACGTAGACATCTGCAATCGCTACCTCCTTTCAAGGAAGTGTCGCATTTACATTCATTTGAAGTGTAGACGAGGAATACATAACACTTCGCAAATCATATTACATCTTACCATGAAACACAGAAATGAGATGCGATATCGCGTTTTAAGAATCATCTGAACTCTATTGCTACGATACGTAGACATCTGCAAACGCTATTTCCTTGCAAGGAAGTGTCGCATTTACATTCACTTGAATCGTAGTCGAGGAATGCATAACACTTCGCAATGTATATTATATCTTATCATGAAACATAGATATGAGATGCAATATCTCGTTTTAAGAAGCATTTGAACTCTATTGCTTCGATACGTAGACATCTGCAATCGCTACTTCCTTGCAAGGAAGTGTCGCATTTACATTCATTTGAAATGTAGACGAGGAATACATAACACTTCGCAAATCATATTACATCTTACCATGAAACATAGAAATGAGATGCGATATCGCGTTTTAAGAATCATCTGAACTCTATTGCTACGATACGTAGACATCTGCAATCGCTACTTCCTTGCAAGGAAGTGTCGCATTTACATTCATTTGAAATGTAGACGAGGAATACATAACACTTCGCAGATCATATTACATCTTACCATGAAACATAGAAATGAGATGCGATATCGCGTTTTAAGCAGCATTAGAAAGCTATTGCTATGATACGTAGACATCTGCAAACGCTATTTAGTAGCGAGGAAGTATCGCATTCACATTCACTTGAAGTGTAGACGAGGAATACATGACACTTCGCAAATCATATTATATCTTACCATGAAACATAGAAATGAGATGCGATATCGCGTTTTAAGAATCACATGAACTCTATTGCTACGATACGTAGACATCTGCAAACGCTATTTCCTAGCGAGGAAGTGTCGCATTCACATTCATTTGAAGTGTAGACGAGGAATACATGACACTTCGCAAATCATATTATATCTTACCATGAAACATAGAAATGAGATGCGATATCACGTTTTAAGAATCATAAGAACTCTATTGCTACGATACGTAGACATCTGCAAACGCTATTTCCTTGCAAGGAAGTGTCGCATTTACATTCACTTGAATCGTAGTCGAGGAATGCATAACACTTCGCAATGTATATTATATCTTATCATGAAACATAGATATGAGATGCAATATCTCGTTCTAAGAAGCATTTGAACTCTATTGCTTCGATACGTAGACATCTGCAATCGCTACCTCCTTTCAAGGAAGTGTCGCATTTACATTCATTTGAAGTGTAGACGAGGAATACATAACACTTCGCAAATCATATTACATCTTACCATGAAACACAGAAATGAGATGCGATATCGCGTTTTAAGAATCATCTGAACTCTATTGCTACGATACGTAGACATCTGCAAACGCTATTTCCTTGCAAGGAAGTGTCGCATTTACATTCACTTGAATCGTAGTCGAGGAATGCATAACACTTCGCAATGTATATTATATCTTATCATGAAACATAGATATGAGATGCAATATCTCGTTTTAAGAAGCATTTGAACTCTATTGCTTCGATACGTAGACATCTGCAATCGCTACTTCCTTGCAAGGAAGTGTCGCATTTACATTCATTTGAAATGTAGACGAGGAATACATAACACTTCGCAAATCATATTACATCTTACCATGAAACATAGAAATGAGATGCGATATCGCGTTTTAAGAATCATCTGAACTCTATTGCTACGATACGTAGACATCTGCAATCGCTACTTCCTTGCAAGGAAGTGTCGCATTTACATTCATTTGAAATGTAGACGAGGAATACATAACACTTCGCAGATCATCTTACATCTTACCATGAAACATAGAAATGAGATGCGATATCGCGTTTTAAGCAGCATTAGAAAGCTATTGCTATGATACGTAGACATCTGCAAACGCTATTTAGTAGCGAGGAAGTATCGCATTCACATTCACCTGAAGTGTAGACGAGGAATACATGACACTTCGCAAATCATATTATATCTTACCATGAAACATAGAAATGAGATGCGATATCGCGTTTTAAGAATCATATGAACTCTATTGCTACGATACGTAGACATCTGCAAACGCTATTTCCTAGCGAGGAAGTGTCGCATTCACATTCATTTGAAGTGTAGACGAGGAATACATGACACTTCGCAAATCATATTATATCTTACCATGAAACATAGAAATGAGATGCGATATCACGTTTTAAGAATCATAAGAACTCTATTGCTACGATACGTAGACATCTGCAAACGCTATTTCCTTGCAAGGAAGTGTCGCATTTACATTCACTTGAATCGTAGTCGAGGAATGCATAACACTTCGCAATGTATATTATATCTTATCATGAAACATAGATATGAGATGCAATATCTCGTTCTAAGAAGCATTTGAACTCTATTGCTTCGATACGTAGACATCTGCAATCGCTACCTCCTTTCAAGGAAGTGTCGCATTTACATTCATTTGAAGTGTAGACGAGGAATACATAACACTTCGCAAATCATATTACATCTTACCATGAAACACAGAAATGAGATGCGATATCGCGTTTTAAGAATCATCTGAACTCTATTGCTACGATACGTAGACATCTGCAAACGCTATTTCCTTGCAAGGAAGTGTCGCATTTACATTCACTTGAATCGTAGTCGAGGAATGCATAACACTTCGCAATGTATATTATATCTTATCATGAAACATAGATATGAGATGCAATATCTCGTTTTAAGAAGCATTTGAACTCTATTGCTTCGATACGTAGACATCTGCAATCGCTACTTCCTTGCAAGGAAGTGTCGCATTTACATTCATTTGAAATGTAGACGAGGAATACATAACACTTCGCAAATCATATTACATCTTACCATGAAACATAGAAATGAGATGCGATATCGCGTTTTAAGAATCATCTGAACTCTATTGCTACGATACGTAGACATCTGCAATCGCTACTTCCTTGCAAGGAAGTGTCGCATTTACATTCATTTGAAATGTAGACGAGGAATACATAACACTTCGCAGATCATATTACATCTTACCATGAAACATAGAAATGAGATGCGATATCGCGTTTTAAGCAGCATTAGAAAGCTATTGCTATGATACGTAGACATCTGCAAACGCTATTTAGTAGCGAGGAAGTATCGCATTCACATTCACTTGAAGTGTAGACGAGGAATACATGACACTTCGCAAATCATATTATATCTTACCATGAAACATAGAAATGAGATGCGATATCGCGTTTTAAGAATCACATGAACTCTATTGCTACGATACGTAGACATCTGCAAACGCTATTTCCTAGCGAGGAAGTGTCGCATTCACATTCATTTGAAGTGTAGACGAGGAATACATGACACTTCGCAAATCATATTATATCTTACCATGAAACATAGAAATGAGATGCGATATCACGTTTTAAGAATCATAAGAACTCTATTGCTACGATACGTAGACATCTGCAAACGCTATTTCCTTGCAAGGAAGTGTCGCATTTACATTCACTTGAATCGTAGTCGAGGAATGCATAACACTTCGCAATGTATATTATATCTTATCATGAAACATAGATATGAGATGCAATATCTCGTTCTAAGAAGCATTTGAACTCTATTGCTTCGATACGTAGACATCTGCAATCGCTACCTCCTTTCAAGGAAGTGTCGCATTTACATTCATTTGAAGTGTAGACGAGGAATACATAACACTTCGCAAATCATATTACATCTTACCATGAAACACAGAAATGAGATGCGATATCGCGTTTTAAGAATCATCTGAACTCTATTGCTACGATACGTAGACATCTGCAAACGCTATTTCCTTGCAAGGAAGTGTCGCATTTACATTCACTTGAATCGTAGTCGAGGAATGCATAACACTTCGCAATGTATATTATATCTTATCATGAAACATAGATATGAGATGCAATATCTCGTTTTAAGAAGCATTTGAACTCTATTGCTTCGATACGTAGACATCTGCAATCGCTACTTCCTTGCAAGGAAGTGTCGCATTTACATTCATTTGAAATGTAGACGAGGAATACATAACACTTCGCAAATCATATTACATCTTACCATGAAACATAGAAATGAGATGCGATATCGCGTTTTAAGAATCATCTGAACTCTATTGCTACGATACGTAGACATCTGCAATCGCTACTTCCTTGCAAGGAAGTGTCGCATTTACATTCATTTGAAATGTAGACGAGGAATACATAACACTTCGCAGATCATATTACATCTTACCATGAAACATAGAAATGAGATGCGATATCGCGTTTTAAGCAGCATTAGAAAGCTATTGCTATGATACGTAGACATCTGCAAACGCTATTTAGTAGCGAGGAAGTATCGCATTCACATTCACTTGAAGTGTAGACGAGGAATACATGACACTTCGCAAATCATATTATATCTTACCATGAAACATAGAAATGAGATGCGATATCGCGTTTTAAGAATCATATGAACTCTATTGCTACGATACGTAGACATCTGCAAACGCTATTTCCTAGCGAGGAAGTGTCGCATTCACATTCATTTGAAGTGTAGACGAGGAATACATGACACTTCGCAAATCATATTATATCTTACCATGAAACATAGAAATGAGATGCGATATCACGTTTTAAGAATCATAAGAACTCTATTGCTACGATACGTAGACATCTGCAAACGCTATTTCCTTGCAAGGAAGTGTCGCATTTACATTCACTTGAATCGTAGTCGAGGAATGCATAACACTTCGCAATGTATATTATATCTTATCATGAAACATAGATATGAGATGCAATATCTCGTTCTAAGAAGCATTTGAACTCTATTGCTTCGATACGTAGACATCTGCAATCGCTACCTCCTTTCAAGGAAGTGTCGCATTTACATTCATTTGAAGTGTAGACGAGGAATACATAACACTTCGCAAATCATATTACATCTTACCATGAAACACAGAAATGAGATGCGATATCGCGTTTTAAGAATCATCTGAACTCTATTGCTACGATACGTAGACATCTGCAAACGCTATTTCCTTGCAAGGAAGTGTCGCATTTACATTCACTTGAATCGTAGTCGAGGAATGCATAACACTTCGCAATGTATATTATATCTTATCATGAAACATAGATATGAGATGCAATATCTCGTTTTAAGAAGCATTTGAACTCTATTGCTTCGATACGTAGACATCTGCAATCGCTACTTCCTTGCAAGGAAGTGTCGCATTTACATTCATTTGAAATGTAGACGAGGAATACATAACACTTCGCAAATCATATTACATCTTACCATGAAACATAGAAATGAGATGCGATATCGCGTTTTAAGAATCATCTGAACTCTATTGCTACGATACGTAGACATCTGCAATCGCTACTTCCTTGCAAGGAAGTGTCGCATTTACATTCATTTGAAATGTAGACGAGGAATACATAACACTTCGCAGATCATATTACATCTTACCATGAAACATAGAAATGAGATGCGATATCGCGTTTTAAGCAGCATTAGAAAGCTATTGCTATGATACGTAGACATCTGCAAACGCTATTTAGTAGCGAGGAAGTATCGCATTCACATTCACTTGAAGTGTAGACGAGGAATACATGACACTTCGCAAATCATATTATATCTTACCATGAAACATAGAAATGAGATGCGATATCGCGTTTTAAGAATCATATGAACTCTATTGCTACGATACGTAGACATCTGCAAACGCTATTTCCTAGCGAGGAAGTGTCGCATTCACATTCATTTGAAGTGTAGACGAGGAATACATGACACTTCGCAAATCATATTATATCTTACCATGAAACATAGAAATGAGATGCGATATCACGTTTTAAGAATCATAAGAACTCTATTGCTACGATACGTAGACATCTGCAAACGCTATTTCCTTGCAAGGAAGTGTCGCATTTACATTCACTTGAATCGTAGTCGAGGAATGCATAACACTTCGCAAAGTATATTATATCTTATCATGAAACATAGATATGAGATGCAATATCTGGTTTTAAGAAGCATTTGAACTCTGTTGCTACGATACCTAGACATCTGCAGACGCTATTTCCTAGCAAGGAAGTGTCGGATTTACATTCATTTGAAGTGTAGACGAGGAATGCATGACGCTTCGGAAATCATATTATATCTTACCATGAAACATAGAAATGAGATGCGATATCGCGTTTTAAGAAGCATTAGAAAGCTATTGCTACGATACGTAGACATCTGCAAACGCTATTTCCAAGCGAGGAAGTATCGCATTCACATTCATTTGGAGTGTATACGAGGAATACATAACACTTCGCAAATCGTGTTATATCTTACCATGAAACATAGAAATGAGATGCGATATCGCGTTCTAGGAATCATATGAACTCTATTGCTACGATACGCAGACATCTGCAAACGCTATTTCCTAGCGAGGAAGTGTCGCATTCACATTCATTTGAAGTGTAGACGAGGAATACATGTCACTTCGCAAATCATATTATATCTTACCATGAAACATAGAAATGAGATGCGATATCACGTTTTAAGTATCATAAGAACTCTATTGCTACGATACGTAGACATCTGCAAACGCTACTTCCTTGCAAGGAAGTGTCGCATTTACATTCACTTGAATCGTAGTCGAGGAATACATAACACTTCGCAATGTATATTATATCTTATCATGAAACATAGATATGAGATGCAATATCTCGTTCTAAGAAGCATTTGAATTCTATTGCTTCGATACGTAGACATCTGCAATCGCTACCTCCTTTCAAGGAAGTGTCGCATTTACATTCATTTGAAGTGTAGACGAGGAATACATAACACTTCGTAAATCATATTACATCTTACCATGAAACATAGAAATGAGATGCGATATCGCGTTTTAGGAAGCATTAGAACTCTATTGCTACGATACCTAGACATCTGCAGACGCTATTTCTTAGCAAGGAAGTGTCGCATTCACATTCCTCTGAAGTGTAGACGAGGAATACATGACACTTAGCAAATCATATCATATCTTACCATGAAACAAAGAAATGAGATGCGATATCGCGTTTTAAGAATCATATGAACTCTATTGCTACGATACCTAGACATCTGCAGACGCTATTTCCTAGCAAGGAAGTGTCGCATGCACATTCATTTGAAGTCCAGACGAGGAATACATGACACTTCGCAAATCATATTATATCTTACCATGAAACATAGAAGTGAGATGCGATATCGCGTTTTAAGAATCATAAGAACTCTATTGCTACGATACGTAGACATCTGCAAACGCTATTTCCTTGCAAGGAAGTGTCGCATTTACATTCACTTGAATCGTAGTCGAGGAATGCATAACACTTCGCAATGTATATTATATCTTATCATGAAACATAGATATGAGATGCAATATCTCGTTCTAAGAAGCATTTGAACTCTATTGCTTCGATACGTAGACATCTGCAATCGCTACCTCCTTTCAAGGAAGTGTCGCATTTACATTCATTTGAAGTGTAGACGAGGAATACATAACACTTCGCAAATCATATTACATCTTACCATGAAACACAGAAATGAGATGCGATATCGCGTTTTAAGAATCATCTGAACTCTATTGCTAGGATACGTAGACATCTGCAAACGCTATTTCCTTGCAAGGAAGTGTCGCATTTACACTCACTTGAATCGTAGTCGAGGAATGCATAACACTTCGCAATGTATATTATATCTTATCATGAAACATAGATATGAGATGCAATATCTCGTTTTAAGAAGCATTTGAACTCTATTGCTTCGATACGTAGACATCTGCAATCGCTACTTCCTTGCAAGGAAGTGTCGCATTTACATTCATTTGAAATGTAGACGAGGAATACATAACACTTCGCAAATCATATTACATCTTACCATGAAACATAGAAATGAGATGCGATATCGCGTTTTAAGAATCATCTGAACTCTATTGCTACGATACGTAGACATCTGCAATCGCTACTTCCTTGCAAGGAAGTGTCGCATTTACATTCATTTGAAATGTAGACGAGGAATACATAACACTTCGCAGATCATATTACATCTTACCATGAAACATAGAAATGAGATGCGATATCGCGTTTTAAGCAGCATTAGAAAGCTATTGCTATGATACGTAGACATCTGCAAACGCTATTTAGTAGCGAGGAAGTATCGCATTCACATTCACTTGAAGTGTAGACGAGGAATACATGACACTTCGCAAATCATATTATATCTTACCATGAAACATAGAAATGAGATGCGATATCGCGTTTTAAGAATCATATGAACTCTATTGCTACGATACGTAGACATCTGCAAACGCTATTTCCTAGCGAGGAAGTGTCGCATTCACATTCATTTGAAGTGTAGACGAGGAATACATGACACTTCGCAAATCATATTATATCTTACCATGAAACATAGAAATGAGATGCGATATCACGTTTTAAGGATCATAAGAACTCTATTGCTACGATACGTAGACATCTGCAAACGCTATTTCCTTGCAAGGAAGTGTCGCATTTACATTCACTTGAATCGTAGTCGAGGAATGCATAACACTTCGCAAAGTATATTATATCTTATCATGAAACATAGATATGAGATGCAATATCTGGTTTTAAGAAGCATTTGAACTCTGTTGCTACGATACCTAGACATCTGCAGACGCTATTTCCTAGCAAGGAAGTGTCGGATTTACATTCATTTGAAGTGTAGACGAGGAATGCATGACACTTCGGAAATCATATTATATCTTACCATGAAACATAGAAATGAGATGCGATATCGCGTTTTAAGAAGCATTAGAAAGCTATTGCTACGATACGTAGACATCTGCAAACGCTATTTCCAAGCGAGGAAGTATCGCATTCACATTCATTTGGAGTGTATACGAGGAATACATAACACTTCGCAAATCATGTTATATCTTACCATGAAACATAGAAATGAGATGCGATATCGCGTTTTAAGAATCATCTAAACTCTATTGCTACGATACGTAGACATCTGCAAATGCTATTTCCTAGCGAGGAAGTGTCGCATTCACATTCATTTGAAGTGTAGACGAGGAATACATGACACTTCGTAAATCATATTATATCTTACCATGAAACATAGAAACGAGATGCGATATCGCGTTTTAAGAATCATATGAACACTATTGCTACGATACGTAGACATCTGCAAACGCTATTTCCTTGCAAGGAAGTGTCGCATTTACATTCATTTGAATCGTAGACGAGGAATGCATAACACTTCGCAATGTATATTATATCTTATCATGAAACATATATATGAGATGCAATATCTCGTTTTAAGAAGCATTTGAACTATATTGCTTCGATACGTAGACATCTGCAATCGCTATTTCCTTTCAAGGAAGTGTCGCATTTACATTCATTTGAAGTGTAGACGAGGAATACATGACACTTCGCAAATCATATTATATCTTACCATGAAACATAGAAATGAGATGTGATATCGCGTTTTAAGAATCATAAGAACTCTATTGCTACGATACGTAGACATCTGCAAACGCAATTTCCTTGCAAGGAAGTGTCGCATTTACATTCACTTGAATCGTACTCGAGGAATGCATAACACTTCGCAATGTATTTTATATCTTATCATGAAACATAGATATGAGATGCAATATCTCGTTTTAAGAAGCATTTGAACTCTATTGCTTCGATACGTAGATATCTGCAATCGCTACTTCCTTGCAAGGAAGTGTCGCATTTACATTCATTTGAATCGTAGACGAGGAATGCATAACACTTCGCAAATCATATTACATCTTACCATGAAACATAGAAATGAGATGCGATATCGCGTTTTAAGAAGCATTAGAACACTATTGCTTTGATAGGTAAACATCTGCAAACGCTATTTCCTTGCAAGGAAGTGTCGCATTTACATTCATTTGAAGTGTAGACGAGGAATACATGACACTTCGCAAATCATATTATATCTTACCATGAAACATAGAAATGAGATGCGATATCGCGTTTTAAGAAGCATTAGAAATCTATTGCTACGATACGTGGACATCTGCAAACGCTATTTCCTAGCGAGGAAGTGTCGCATTTACATTCATTTGAAGTGTAGACGAGGAATACATGACACTTCGCAATGTATATTATATCTTATCATGAAACATAGATATGAGATGCGATATCGCGTTTTAAGAAGCATTACATATCTATTGCTACGATACGTAGACATCTGCAAACGCTATTTCTTTGCAAGGAAGTGTCGCATTTACATTCATTTGAAGTGTAGACGAGGAATACATGACACTTCGCAAATCATATTATATCTTACCATGAAACATAGAAATGAGATGCGATGTCGCGTTTTAAGAAGCATTAGAAATCTATTGCTACGATACGTAGACATCTGCAAACGCTATTTCCTAGCGAGGAAGTGTCGCATTTACATTCATTTGAAGTGTAGACGAGGAGTACATGACACTTCGCAAATCATATTATATCTTACCATGAAACATAGAAATGAGGTGCGATATCGCATTTTAAGAAGCATTAGAACACTATTGCTACGATACCTAGACATCTGCAGACGCTATTTCCTAGCAAGGAAGTGTCGCATTTACATTCATTTGAAGTGTAGACGAGGAATACATGACACTTCGCAAATCGTATTATATCTTACCATGAAACATAGAAATGAGATGCGATATCGCGTTTTAAGAATCATATGAACTCTATTGCTACGATACCTAGACATTTGCAGACGCTATTTCCTAGCGAGGAAGTGTCGCATTCACATTCATTTGAAGTGTAGACGAGGAATACATAACACTTCGCAAATCATGTTATATCTTACCAAGAAACATAGAAATGAGATGCGATATCGCGTTTTAAGAATCATCTGAACTCTATTGCTACGATACGCAGACATCTGCAAACGCTATTTCCTTGCAAGGAAGTGTCGCATTTACATTCATTTGAATCGTAGACGAGGAATGCATAACACTTCGCAATGTATATTATATCTTATCATGAAACATAGATATGAGATGCAATATCTCGTTTTAAGAAGCATTTGAACTATATTGCTTCGATACGTAGACATCTGCAATCGCTATTTCCTTACAAGGAAGTGTCGCATTTACATTCATTTGAAGTGTAGACGAGGAATACATGACACTTCGCAAATCATATTATATCTTACCATGAAACATAGAAATGATATGTGATATCGCGTTTTAAGAATCATAAGAACTCTATTGCTACGATACGTAGACATCTGCAAACGCTATTTCCTTGCAAGGAAGTGTCGCCTTCACATTCATTTGAAGTGTAGACGAGGAATACATGACACTTCGCAAATCATATTATATCTTACCATGAAACATAGAAATGAGATGCGATATCGCGTTTTAAGAAGCATTAGAAAGCTATTGCTACGATACGTAGACATCTGCAAACGCTATTTAGTAGCGAGGAAGTATCGCATTCACATTCACTTGAAGTGTAGACGAGGAATACATGACACTTCGCAAATCATATTATATCTTACCATGAAACATGGAAATGAGATGCGATATCGCGTTTTAAGAATCATATGAACTCTATTGCTACGATACGTAGACATCTGCAAACGCTATTTCCTTGCAAGGAGGTGTCGCATTTACATTCATTTGAATCGTAGACGAGGAATGCATAACACTTCGCAATGTATATTATATCTTATCATGAAACATAGATATGAGATGCAATATTTCGTTTTAAGAAGCATTTGAACTCTACTGCTTCGATACGTAGACATCTGCAATCGCTACTTCCTTGCAAGGAAGTGTCATATTTACATTCATTTGAAGTGTAGACGAGGAATACATAACACTTCGCAAATCATATTACATCTTACCATGAAACATAGAAATGAGATGCGATATCGCGTTTTAAGAAGCATTAGAACTCTATTGCTACGATACCTAGACATCTGCAGACGCTATTTCCTAGCAAGGAAGTGTCGCATTTACATTCATTTGAAGTGTGGACGAGGAATACATGACACTTCGCAAATCATATTATATCTTACCGTGAAACATAGAAATGAGATGCGATATCGCGTTTTAAGAAGCATTAGAAAGCTATTGCTACGATACGTAGACATCTGCAAACGCTATTTCCAAGCGAGGAAGTATCGCATTCACATTCATTTGAAGTGTATACGAGGAATACATAACACTTCGCAAATCATGTTATATCTTACCATGAAACATAGAAATGAGATGCGATATCGCGTTTTAAGAATCATCTAAACTCTATTGCTACGATACGTAGACATCTGCAAATGCTATTTCCTAGCGAGGAAGTGTCGCATTCACATTCATTTGAAGTGTAGACGAGGAATACATGACACTTCGTAAATCATATTATATCTTACCATGAAACATAGAAACTAGATGCGATATCGCGTTTTAAGAATCATATGAACTCTATTGCTACGATACGTAGACATCTGCAAACGCTATTTCCTTGCAAGGAAGTGTCGCATTTACATTCATTTGAATCGTAGACGATGAATGCATAACACTTCGCAATGTATATTATATCTTATCATGAAACATAGATATGAGATGCAATATCTCGTTTTAAGAAGCATTTGAACTATATTGCTTCGATACGTAGACATCTGCAATCGCTATTTCCTTTCAAGGAAGTGTCGCATTTACATTCATTTGAGGTGTAGACGAGGAATACATGACACTTCGCAAATCATATTATATCTTACCATGAAACATAGAAATGAGATGCGATATCGCGTTTTAAGAAGCATTAGAACTCTATTGCTTTGATAGGTGAACATCTGCAAACGCTATTTCCTTGCAAGGAAGTGTTGCATTTACATTCATTTGAAGTGTAGACGAGGAATACATGACACTTCGCAATGTATATTATATCTTATCATGAAACATAGATATGAGATGCGATATCGCGTTTTAAGAAGCATTAGAACTCTATTGCTTTGATAGGTAAACATCTGCAAACGCTATTTCCTTGCAAGGAAGTGTTGCATTTACATTCATTTGAAGTGTAGACGAGGAATACATGACACTTCGCAAACCATATTATATCTTACCATGAAACATAGAAATGAGATGCGATATCGCGTTTTAAGAAGCATTAGAAATCTATTGCTACGATACGTAGACATCTGCAAACGCTATTTCCTAGCGAGGAAGTGTCGCATTTACATTCATTTGAAGTGTAGACGAGGAGTACATGACACTTCGCAAATCATATTATATCTTACCATGAAACATAGAAATGAGGTGCGATATCGCGTTTTAAGTAGCATTAGAACACTATTGCTACGATACCTAGACATCTGCAGACGCTATTTCCTAGCAAGGAAGTGTCGCATTTACATTCATTTGAAGTGTAGACGAGGAATACATGACACTTCGCAAATCATATTATATCTTACCATGAAACATAGAAATGAGATGCGATATCGCGTTTTAAGAATCATATGAACTCTATTGCTACGATACGTAGACATCTGCAAACGCTATTTCCTTGCAAGGAAGTGTCGCATTTACATTCATTTGAATCGTAGACGAGGAATGCATAACACTTCGCAATGTATATTATATCTTATCATGAAACATAGATATGAGATGCAATATTTCGTTTTAAGAAGCATTTGAACTCTACTGCTTCGATACGTAGACATCTGCAATCGCTACTTCCTTGCAAGGAAGTGTCATATTTACATTCATTTGAAGTGTAGACGAGGAATACATAACACTTCGCAAATCATATTACATCTTACCATGAAACATAGAAATGAGATGCGATATCGCGTTTTAAGAAGCATTAGAACTCTATTGCTACGATACCTAGACATCTGCAAACGCTATTTCCAAGCGAGGAAGTATCGCATTCACATTCATTTGAAGTGTATACGAGGAATACATAACACTTCGCAAATCATGTTATATCTTACCATGAAACATAGAAATGAGATGCGATATCGCCTTTTAAGAATCATCTAAACTCTATTGCTACGATACGTAGACATCTGCAAATGCTATTTCCTAGCGAGGAAGTGTCGCATTCACATTCATTTGAAGTGTAGACGAGGAATACATGACACTTCGTAAATCATATTATATCTTACCATGAAACATAGAAACTAGATGCGATATCGCGTTTTAAGAATCATATGAACTCTATTGCTACGATACGTAGACATCTGCAAACGCTATTTCCTTGCAAGGAAGTGTCGCATTTACATTCATTTGAATCGTAGACGAGGAATGCATAACACTTCGCAATGTATATTATATCTTATCATGAAACATAGATATGAGATGCAATATCTCGTTTAAGAAGCATTTGAACTCTATTGCTTCGATACGTAGATATCTGCAATCGCTACTTCCTTGCAAGGAAGTGTCGCATTTACATTCATTTGAATCGTAGACGAGGAATGCATAACACTTCGCAAATCATATTACATCTTACCATGAAACATAGAAATGAGATGAGATATCGCGTTTTAAGAAGCATTAGAACTCTATCGCTACGATACCTAGATATCTGCAGACGCTATTTCCTAGCAAGGAAGTGTCGAATTTACATTCATTTGATGTGTAGACGAGGAATACATAACACTTCGCAAATCATATTATATCTTACCATGAAACATAGAAATGAGATGCGATATCGCGTTTTAAGAATCATAAGAACTCTATCGCTACGATACCTAGACATCTGCAGACGCTATTTCCTAGCAAGGAAGTGCCGAATTTACATTCATTTGATGTGTAGACGAAGAATACATAACACTTCGCAAATCATATTATATCTTACCATGAAACATAGAAATGAGATGCGATATCGCGTTTTAAGAATCATAAGAACTCTATTGCTACGATACGTTGACATCTGCAAACGCTATTTCCTTGCAAGGAAGTGTCTCATTTACATTCATTTGAAGTGCAGACAAGGAATACATAACACTTCGCAAATCATATTATATCTTACCATGAAACATAGAAATGAGATGCGATATCGCGTTTTAAGAAGCATTAGAACTCTATTGCTTTGATAGGTAAACATCTGCAAACGCTATTTCCTTGCAAGGAAGTGTTGCATTTACATTCGTTTGAAGTGTAGACGAGGAGTACATGACACTTCGCAAATCATATTATATCTTACCATGAAACATAGAAATGAGGTGCGATATCTCGTTTTAAGAAGCATTAGAACACTATTGCTACGATACCTAGACATCTGCAGACGCTATTTCCTAGCAAGGAAGTGTCGCATTTACATTCATTTGAAGTGTAGACGAGGAATACATGACACTTCGCAAATCGTATTATATCTTACCATGAAACATAGAAATGAGATGCGATATCGCGTTTTAAGAATCATATGAACTCTATTGCTACGATACCTAGACATTTGCAGACGCTACATCCTAGCAAGGAAGTGTCGCATTTACATTCATTTGAAGTGTAGACGAGTAATACATGACACTTCGCAAATCATATTATATCTTACCATGAAACATAGAAATGAGATGCGATATCGCGTTTTAAGAAGCATTAGAAAGCTATTGCTACGATACGTAGACATCTGCAGACGCTATTTCCAAGCGAGGAAGTATCGCATTCACATTCATTTGAAGTATAAACGAGGAATACATGACACTTCGCAAATCATATTATATCTTACCATGAAACATAGAAATGAGATGCGATATCGCGTTTTAAGAAGCATTAGAAATCTATTGCTACGATACGTAGACATCTGCAAACGCTATTTCCTTGCAAGGAAGTGTCTCATTTACATTCATTTGAAGTGCAGACAAGGAATACATAACACTTCGCAAATCATATTATATCTTACCATGAAACATAGAAATGAGATGCGATATCGCGTTTTAAGAAGCATTAGAAATCTATTGCTACGATACGTAGACATCTGCAAACGCTATTTCCTAGCGAGGAAGTGTCGCATTTACATTCATTTGAAGTGTAGACGAGGAGTACATGACACTTCGCAAATCATATTATATCTTACCATGAAACATAGTAATGAGGTGCGATATCGCGTTTTAAGAAGCATTAGAACACTATTGCTACGATACCTAGACATCTGCAGACGCTATTTCCTAGCAAGGAAGTGTCGCATTTACATTCATTTGAAGTGTAGACGAGGAATACATGACACTTCGCAAATCGTATTATATCCTACCATGAAACATAGAAATGAGATGCGATATCGCGTTTTAAGAATCATATGAACTCTATTGCTACGATACCTAGACATTTGCAGACGCTATTTCCTAGCAAGGAAGTGTCGCATTTACATTCATTTGAAGTGTAGACGAGGAATACATGACACTTCGCAAATCATATTATATCTTACCATGAAACATAGAAATGAGATGCGATATCGCGTTTTAAGAAGCATTAGAAAGCTATTGCTACGATACGTAGACATCTGCAAACGCTATTTCCAAGCGAGGAAGTATCGCATTCACATTCATTTGAAGTGTAGACGAGGAATACATAACACTTCGCAAATCATGTTATATCTTACCATGAAACATAGAATTGAGATGCGATATCGCGTTTTAAGAATCATATGAACACTATTGCTACGATACGCAGACATCTGCAAACGCTATTTCCTTGCAAGGAAGTGTCTCATTTACATTCATTTGAAGTGCAGACAAGGAATACATAACACTTCGCAAATCATATTATATCTTACCATGAAACATAGAAATGAGATGCGATATCGCGTTTTAAGAAGCATTAGAACTCTATTGCTTTGATAGGTAAACATCTGCAAACGCTATTTCCTTGCAAGGAAGTGTTGCATTTACATTCATTTGAAGTGTAGACGAGGAATACATGACACTTCGCAAATCATATTATATCTTACCATGAAATATAGAAATGAGATGCGATATCGCTTTTTAAGAAGCATTAGAAATCTATTGCTACGATACGTAGACATCTGCAAACGCTATTTCCTAGCGAGGAAGTGTCGCATTTACATTCATTTGAAGTGTAGACGAGGAATACATGACACTTCGCAAATCATATTATATCTTACCATGAAACATAGAAATGAAGTGCGATATCGCGTTTTAAGAAGCATTAGAACACTATTGCTACGATACCTAGACATCTGCAGACGCTATTTCCTAGCAAGGAAGTGTCGCATTTACATTCATTTGAAGTGTAGACGAGGAATACATGACACTTCGCAAATCGTATTATATCTTACCATGAAACATAGAAATGAAGTGCGATATCGCGTTTTAAGAAGCATTGGAACACTATTGCTACGATACCTAGACATCTGCAGACGCTATTTCCTAGCAAGGAAGTGTCGCATTTACATTCATTTGAAGTGTAGACGAGGAATACATGACACTTCGCAAATCGTATTATATCTTACCATGAAACATAGAAATGAGATGCGATATCGCGTTTTAAGAATCATATGAACTCTATTGCTACGATACGTAGACATCTGCAATCGCTACCTCCTTTCAAGGAAGTGTCGCATTTACATTCAATTGAAGTGTAGACGAGGAATACATGACACTTCGCAAATCATATTATATCTTACCATGAAACATAGTAATGAGGTGCGATATCGCGTTTTAAGAAGCATTAGAACACTATTGCTACGATACCTAGACATCTGCAGACGCTATTTCCTAGCAAGGAAGTGTCGCATTTACATTCATTTGAAGTGTGGACGAGGAATACATGACACTTCGCAAATCGTATTATATCTTACCATGAAACATAGAAATGAGATGCTATATCGCGTTTTAAGAATCATATGAACTCTATTGCTACGATACCTAGACATTTGCAGACGCTATTTCCTAGCAAGGAAGTGTCGCATTTACATTCATTTGAAGTGTAGACGAGGAATACATGACACTTCGCAAATCATATTATATCTTACCATGAAACATAGAAATGAGATGCGATATCGCGGTATAAGAAGCATTAGAAAGCTATTGCTACGATACGTAGACATCTGCAAACGCTATTTCCAAGCGAGGAAGTATCGCATTCACACTCATTTGAAGTGTAGACGAGGAATACATAACACTTCGCAAATCATGTTATATCTTACCATGAAACATAGAAATGAGATGCGATATCGCGTTTTAAGAATCATCTGAACTCTATTGCTACGATACGTAGACATCTGCAAACGCTATTTCCTAGCGAGGAAGTGTTGCATTTACATTCATTTGAAGTGTAGACGAGGAATACATGACACTTCGCAAATCATATTATATCTTACCATGAAATATAGAAATGAGATGCGATATCGCTTTTTAAGAGGCATTAGAAATCTATTGCTACGATACGTAGACATCTGCAAACGCTATTTCCTAGCGAGGAAGTGTCGCATTTACATTCATTTGAAGTGTAGACGAGGAATACATGACACTTCGCAAATCATATTATATCTTACCATGAAACATAGAAATGAAGTGCGATATCGCGTTTTAAGAAGCATTAGAACACTATTGCTACGATACCTAGACATCTGCAGACGCTATTTCCTAGCAAGGAAGTGTCGCATTTACATTCATTTGAAGTGTAGACGAGGAATACATGACACTTCGCAAATCGTATTATATCTTACCATGAAACATAGAAATGAGATGCGATATCGCGTTTTAAGAATCATATGAACTCTATTGCTACGATACGTAGACATCTGCAAACGCTATTTCCTTGCAAGGAAGTGTCGCATTTACATTCATTTGAATCGTAGACGAGGAATGCATAACACTTCGCAATGTATATTATATCTTATCATGAAACATAGATATGAGATGCAATATCTCGTTTTAGGAAGCATTTGAACTATATTGCTTCGATACGTAGACATCTGCAATCGCTATTTCCTTTCAAGGAAGTGTCGCATTTACATTCATTTGAAGTGTAGACGAGGAACACATGACACTTCGCAAATCATATTATTTCTTACCATGAAACATAGAAATGAGATGCGATATCGCGTTTTAAGAATCATAAGAACTGTATTGCTACGATAGGTAGATATCTGCAAACGCTATTTCCTTGCAAGGAAGTGTCGCATTTACATTCATTTGAAGTGTAGACGAGGAACACATAACACTTCGCAAATCATATTACATCTTACCATGAAACATAGAAATGAGATGCGATATCGCGTTTTAAGAAGCATTACATATCTATTGCTACGATACGTAGACATCTGCTAACGCTATTTCTTTGCAAGGAAGTGTCGCATTTACATTCATTTGAAGTGTAGACGAGGAATACATGACACTTCGCAAATCGTATTATATCTTACCATGAAACATAGAAATGAGATGCGATATCGCGTTTTAAGAATCATATGAACTCTATTGCTACGATACGTAGACATCTGCAAACGCTATTTCCTTGCAAGGAAGTGTCGCATTTACATTCATTTGAATCGTAGACGAGGAATGCATAACACTTCGCAATGTATATTATATCTTATCATGAAACATAGATATGAGATGCAATATCTCGTTTTAGGAAGCATTTGAACTATATTGCTTCGATACGTAGACATCTGCAATCGCTATTTCCTTTCAAGGAAGTGTCGCATTTACATTCATTTGAAGTGTAGACGAGGAACACATGACACTTCGCAAATCATATTATTTCTTACCATGAAACATAGAAATGAGATGCGATATCGCGTTTTAAGAATCATAAGAACTGTATTGCTACGATAGGTAGATATCTGCAAACGCTATTTCCTTGCAAGGAAGTGTCGCATTTACATTCATTTGAAGTGTAGACGAGGAACACATAACACTTCGCAAATCATATTACATCTTACCATGAAACATAGAAATGAGATGCGATATCGCGTTTTAAGAGCATTAGAACACTATAGCTACGATACGTAGACATTTGCAAACGCTATTTCCTTGCTAGGAAGTGTCGCATTTACACTCATTTGAATAGTAGACGAGGAATACATGACACTTCGCAAATCATATTATATCTTACCATGAAACGTAGAAATGAGATGCGATATCGCGTTTTAAGAAGCATTACATATCTATTGCTACGATACGTAGACATCTGCTAACGCTATTTCTTTGCAAGGAAGTGTCGCATTTACATTCATTTGAAGTGTAGACGAGGAATACATAACACTTCGCAAATCATACTATATCTTACCATGAAACATAGAAATGAGATGCGATATCGCGTTTTAAGAAGCATTAGAACTCTATTGCTTTGATAGGTAAACATCTGCAAACGCTATGTCCTTGCAAGGAAGTGTTGCATTTACATTCATTTGAAGTGTAGACGAGGAATACATGACACTTCGCAAATCATATTATATCTTACCATGAAACATAGAAATGAGATGCGATATCGCGTTTTAAGAATCATATGAACTCTATTGCTACGATACGTAGACATCTGCAAACGCTATTTCCTTGCAAGGAAGTGTCGCATTTACATTCATTTGAATCGTAGACGAGGAATGCATAACACTTCGCAATGTATATTATATCTTATCATGAAACATAGATATGAGATGCAATATCTCGTTTTAAGAAGCATCTGAACTATATTGCTTCGATACTTAGACATCTGCAATCGCCATTTCCTTTCAAGGAAGTGTCGCATTTACATTCATTTGAATCGTAGTCGAGGAATGCATAACACTTCGCAATGTATATTATATCTTATCATGAAACATAAATATGAGATGCAATATCTCGTTTTAAGAAGCATTAGAACTCTATTGCTACGATACCTAGACATCTGCAGACGCTATTTCCTAGCAAGGAAGTGTCGCATTCACATTCATTTGAAGTGTAGACGAGGAATACATAACACTTCGCAAATCATATTATATCTTACCATGAAAGATAGAAATGAGATGCGATATCGCGTTTTAAGAAGCATTAGAAAGCTATTGCTACGATACCTAGACATCTGCAGATGCTGTTTCCTAGCAAAGAAGTGTCGCATTTACATTCATTTGAAGTGTAGACGAGGAATACATGTCACTTCGCAAATCATATTATATCTTACCATGAAACATAGAAATGAGATGCGATATCGCGTTTTAAGAATCATATGAACTCTATTGCTACGATACGTAGACATCTGCAAACGCTATTTCCTAGCGAGGAAGTGTCGCATTCACATTCATTTGAAGTGTAGACGAGGAATACATGACACTTCGCAAATCATATTATATCTTACCATGAAGCATAGAAATGAGATGCGATATCGCGTTTTAAGAATCATAAGAACTCTATTTCTACGATACGTAGACATCTGCAAACGCTATTTCCTTGCAAGGAAGTGTCGCATTTACATTCATTTGAATCGTAGACGAGGAATGCATAACACTTCGCAATGTATATTATATCTTATCATGAAACATAGATATGAGATGCAATATCTCGTTTTAAGGAGCATTTGAACTCTATTGCTTCGATACGTAAACATCTGCAATCGCTACTTCCTTGCAAGGAAGTGTCGCATTTACATTCATTTGAAGTGTAGACGAGGTATACATGACACTTAGCAAATCGTATTATATCTTACCATGAAACATAGAAATGAGATGCGATATCGCGTTTTAAGAATCATATGAACCCTATTGCTACGATACGTAGACATCTGCAAACGCTATTTCCTTGCAAGGAAGTGTCGCATTTACATTCATTTGAATCGTAGACGAGGAATGCATAAAACTTCGCAATGTATATTATATCTTACCATGAAACATAGAAATGAGATGCGATATCGCGTTTTAAGAATCATAAGAACTCTATTGCTACGATACGTAGACATCTGCAAACGCTATTTCCTTGCAAGGAAGTGTCGCATTTACATTCATTTGAATCGTAGACGAGGAATGCATAACACTTCGCAATGTATATTATATCTTATCATGAAACATAGATATGAGATGCAATATCCCGTTTTAAGAAGCATTTGAACTCTATTGCTTCGATACGTAGACATCTGCAATCGCTACTTCCTTGCAAGGAAGTGTCGCATTTACATTCATTTGAAGTGTAGGCGAGGAATACATAACACTTCGCAAATCATATTAAATCTTACCATGAAACATAGAAATGAGATACGATATCGCGTTTCTAGAAGCATTAGAACTCTATTGCTACGATACCTAGACATCTGCAGACGCTATTTCCTAGCAAGGAAGTGTCGCATTTACATTCATTTGAAGTGTTGACGAGCAATACATCACACTTCGCAAATCATATTATATCATACCATGAAACGTAGAAATGAGATGCGATATCGCGTTTTAAGAAGCATTAGAAAGCTATTGCTACGATACGTAGACATCTGCAAACGCTATTTCCTAGCGATGAAGTATCGCATTCACATTCATGTGAAGTGTTGACGAGGAATACATAACGCTTCGCAAATCATGTTATATCTTATCATGAAACATAGAAATGAGATGCGATATCGCGTTTTAAGAATCACATGAACTCTATTGCTACGATACGTAGACATATGCAAACGCTATTTCCTTGCAAGGAAGTGTCGCATTTACATTCATTTGAATCGTAGACGAGGAATGCATAACACTTCGCAAATCATATTATATCTTACCATGAAAGATAGAAATAAGATGCGATTTCGCGTTTTAAGAAGCATTAGAACTGTATTGCTTCGATACGTAGACATCTGCAAACGCTACTTCCTTGCAAGGAAGTGTCGCATTTACATTCATTTGAAGTGTAGACGAAGGATACATAACACTTCGCGAATCATATTACATCTTACCATGAAACATAGAAATGAGATGCGATATCGCGTTTTAAGAAGCATTACAGCACTATTGCTACGATACCTAGACATCTGCAGACGCTATTTCCTAGCAGGGAAGTGTCGCATTTACATTCATTTGAAGTGTAGACGAGGAATACATGACACTTCGCAAATCATATTATATCTTACCATGAAACATAGAAATGAGATGCGATATCGCGTTTTAAGAATCATATGAACTCTATTGCTACGATACGTAGACATATGCAAACGCTATTTCCTTGCAAGGAAGTGTCGCATTTACATTCATTTGAATCGTAGACGAGGAATGCATAACACTTCGCAAATCATATTATATCTTACCATGAAATATAGAAATGAGATGCGATTTCGCGTTTTAAGAAGCATTAGAACTCTATTGCTTCGATACGTAGACATCTGCAAACGCTACTTCCTTGCAAGGAAGTGTCGCATTTACATTCATTTGAAGTGTAGACGAGGAATACATAACACTTCGCGAATCATATTACATCTTACCATGAAACATAGAAATGAGATGGGATATCGCGTTTTAAGAAGCATTAGAGCACTATTGCTACGATACCTAGACATCTGCGGACGCTATTTCCTAGCAGGGAAGTGTCGCATTTACATTCATTTGAAGTGTAGACGAGGAATACATGACACTTCGCAAATCATATTATATCTTACCATGAAACATAGAAATGAGATGCGATATGGCTTTTTAAGAAGCATTAGAACACTATTGCTACGATACCTAGACATCTGCAGACGCTATTTCCTAGCAAGGAAGTGTCGCATTTACATTCATTTGAGGTGTAGACGAGGAATACATAACACTTCGCAAACCATATTACATCTTACCATGAAACATATAAATGAGATGCGATATCGCGTTTTAAGAAGCATTAGAACTCTATTCCTACGATACCTAGACATATGCAGACGCTATTTCCTAGCAGGGAAGTGTCGCATTTACATTCATTTTAAGTGTAGACGAGGAATACATGACACTTCGCAAATCGTATTATATCTTACCATGAAACATAGAAATGAGATGCGATATCGCGTTTTAAGAATCACATGAACTCTATTGCTACGATACCTAGACATTTGCAGACGCTATTTCCTAGCAAGGAAGTGTCGCATTTACATTCATTTGAAGTGTAGACGAGGAATACATGACACTTCGCAAATCATATTATATCTTACCATGAAACATAGGAATGAGATGCGATATCGCGTTTTAAGGATCATATGAACTCTATTGCTACGATACGTAGACATCTGCAAACGCTATTTCCTAGCGAGGAAGTGTCGCATTCACATTCATTTGAAGTGTAGACGAGGAATACATGACACTTCGCAAATCATATTATATCTTACCATGAAACATAGAAATGAGATGCGATATCGCGTTTTAAGAATCACATGAACTCTAATGCTACGATACGTAGACATCTGCAAACGCTATTTCCTTGCAAGGAAGTGTCGCATTTACATTCATTTGAATCGTAGACGAGGAATGCATAACACTTCGCAATGTATATTATATCTTATCATGAAACATAGATATGAGATGCAATATCTCGTTTTAAGAAGCATTTGAACTCTATTGCTTCGATACGTAGACATCTGCAATCGCTACTTCCTTGAAAGGAATTGTCGCATTTACATTCATTTGAAGTGTAGACGAGGAATACATGACACTTCGCAAATCGTATTATATCTTACCATGAAACATAGAAATGAGATGCGATATCGCGTTTTAAGAATCACATGAACTCTATTGCTACGATACCTAGACATCAGCAGACGCTATTTCCTAGCAAGGAAGTGTCGCATTTACATTCATTTGAAGTGTAGACGAGGAATACATGACACTTCGCAAATCATATTATATCTTACCATGAAACATAGGAATGAGATGCGATATCGCGTTTTAAGGATCATATGAACTCTATTGCTACGATACGTAGACATCTGCAAACGCTATTTCCTAGCGAGGAAGTGTCGCATTCACATTCATTTGAAGTGTAAACGAGGAATACATGACACTTCGCAATGTATATTATATCTTATCATGAAACATAGATATGAGATGCAATATCCCGTTTTAAGAAGCATTTGAACTCTATTGCTGCGATACGTAGACATCTGCAATCGCTACTTCCTTGCAAGGAAGTGTCGCATTTACATTCATTTGAAGTGTAGACGAGGTATACATGACACTTAGCAAATCGTATTATATCTTACCATGAAACATAGAAATGAGATGCGATATCGCGTTTCAAGAAGCATTAGAACTCTATTGCTACGATACCTAGACATCTGCAGACGCTATTTCCTAGCAAGGAAGTGTCGCATTTACATTCATTTGAAGTGTAGACGAGGAATACATAACACTTCGCAAATCATATTACATCTTACCATGAAACATAGAAATGAGATGCGATATCGCGTTTTAAGAAGCATTAGAACTCTATTGCTACGATACCTAGACATCAGCAGACGCTATCTCCTAGCAGGGAAGTGTCGCATTTACATTCATTTGAAGTGTAGACGAGGAATACATGACACTTCGCAAATCGTATTATATCTTACCATGAAGCATAGAAATGAGATGCGATATCGCGTTTTAAGAATCATAAGAACCCTATTGCTACGATACATAGACATCTGCAAACGCTATTTCCTTGCAAGGAAGTGTCGCATTTACATTCATTTGAATCGTAGACGAGGAATGCATAACACTTCGCAAATCATATTATATCTTACCATGAAATATAGAAATGAGATGCGATATCGCGTTTTAAGAAGCATTATAAATCTATTGCTACGATACGTAGACATCTGCAAACGCTATTTCCTAGCGAGGAAGTGTCGCATTCACATTCATTTGAAGTGTAGACGAGGAATACATAACACATCGCAAATCATATTATATCTTATCATGAAACGTAGAAATGAGATGCGATATTGCGTTTTAAGAAGCATTAGAAAGCTATTGCTACGATACGTAGACATCTGCAAACGCTATTTCCTAGCGAGGAAGTATCGCATTCACATTCATTTGAAGTGTTGACGAGGAATACATAACACTTCGCAAATCATGTTATATCTTACCATGAAACATAGAAATGGGATGCGATATCGCGTTTTAAGAATCATATGAACTCTATTGCTACGATACGTAGACATCTGCAAACGCTATATCCTTGCAAGGAAGTGTCGCATTTACATTCATTTGAATCGTAGACGAGGAATGCATAACACTTCGCAAATCATATTATATCTTACCATGAAACATAGAAATGAGATGCGATATTGCGTTTTAAGAATCATGAGAACTCTATTGCTACGATACGTAGACCTCTGCAAACGCTATTTCCTTGCAAGGAAGTGTCTCATTTACATTCATTTGAAGTGCAGACAAGGAATACAAAACACTTCGCAAATCATATTATATCTTACCATGAAACATAGAAATGAGATGCGATATCGCGTTTTAAGAAGCATTAGAACTCTATTGCTTTGATAGGTAAACATCTGCAAACGCTATTTCCTAGCAAGGAAGTGTCGCATTTACATTCATTTGAATCGTAGACTAGGAATGCATAACACTTCGCAATGTATATTATATCTCATCATGAAACATAGATATGAGATGCAATATCTCGTTTTAAGAAGCATTTGAACTCCATTGCTTCGATACGTAAACATCTGCAATCGCTACTTCCTTGCAAGGAAGTGTCGCATTTACATTCATTTGAAGTGTAGACGAGGAATACATAACACTTAGCAAATCATATTACATCTTACCATGAAACATAGAAATGAGATGCGTTATCGCGTTTCAAGAAGCATTAGAACTCTATTGCTACGATACCTAGACATCTGCAGACGCTATTTCCTAGCAAGGAAGTGTCGCATTTACATTCATTTGAAGTGTTGACGAGGAATACATCACACTTCGCAAATCATATTATATCTTACCATGAAACGTAGAAATGAGATGCGATATCGCGTCTTAAGAAGCATTAGAAAGCTATTGCTACGATACGTAGACATCTGCAGACGCTATTTCCTAGCGAGGAAGTATCGCATTCACATTCATTTGAAGTGTAGACGAGGAATACATAACACTTCGCAAATCATGTTATATCTTACCATGAAACATAGAAATGAGATTCGATACCGCCTTTTAAGTATCATATGAAATCTATTGCTACGATACGTAGACATCTGCAGACGCTATTTCCTAGCGAGGAAGTGTCGCATTCACATTCAATTGAAGTGTAGACGAGGAATACATGACACTTCGCAAACCATATTATATCTTACCATGAAACATAGAAATGAGATGCGATATCGCGTTTTAAGAATCATAAGAACTCTATTGCTTCGATACGTAGACATTTGCAAACGCTATTTCCTGGCAAGGAAGTGTCGCATTTACATTCATTTGAAGTGTAGACGAGGAATACATAACACTTCGCAAATCATATTACATCTTACCATGAAACATAGAAATGAGATGCGATATCGCGTTTTAAGAAGCATTAGAACTCTATTGCTACGATACCTAGACATCTGCAGGCGCTATTTCCTAGCAAGGAAGTGTCGCATTTACATTCATTTGAAGTGTAGACGAGGAATACATGACACTTCGCAAATCGTATTATATCTTACCATGAAACATAGAAATGAGATGCGATATCGCGTTTTAACAATCATATGAACTCTATTGCTACGATACCTATACATCTGCAGACGCTATTTCCTAGCAAGGAAGTGTCGCATTTACATTCATTTGAAGTGTAGACGAGGAATACATGACACTTCGCAAATCATATTATATCTTACCATGAAACATAGAAATGAGATGCGATATCGCGTTTTAAGTATCATATGAACTCTATTGCTACGATACGTAGACATCTGCAAACGCTCTTTCCTAGCGAGGAAGTGTCGCATTCACATTCATTTGAAGTGTAGACGAGAAATACATGACACTTCGCAAACCATATTATATCTTACCATGAAACATAGAAATGAGATGCGATATCGCGTTTTAAGAATCATAAGAACTCTATTGCTTCGATACGTAGACATCTGCAATCGCTACATCCTTGCAAGGAAGTGTCGCATTTACATTCATTTGAAGTGTAGAGGAGGAATACATAACACTTCGCAAATCATATTACATCTTACCATGAAACATAGAAATGAGATGCGATATCGCGTTATAAGAAGCATTAGAACTCTATTGCTACGATACGTAGACATCTGCAAACGCTATTTCCTTGCAAGGAAGTGTCGCATTTACATTCATTTGAATCGTAGACGAGGAATGCATAACACTTCGCAAATCATATTATATCTTACCATGAAATATAGAAATGAGATGCGATATCGCGTTTTAAGAAGCATTAGAAATCTATTGCTACGATACGTAGACATCTGCAAACGCTATTTCCTAGCGAGGAAGTGTCGCATTCACATTCATTTGAAGTGTAGACGAGGAATACATAACACATCGCAAATCATATTATATCTTATCATGAAACGTAGAAATGAGATGCGATATTGCGTTTTAAGAAGCATTAGAAAGCTATTGCTACGATACGTAGACATCTGCAAACGCTATTTCCTAGCGAGGAAGTATCGCATTCACATTCATTTGAAGTGTTGACGAGGAATACATAACACTTCGCAAATCATGTTATATCTTACCATGAAACATAGAAATGGGATGCGATATCGCGTTTTAAGAATCATATGAACTCTATTGCTACGATACGTAGACATCTGCAAACACTATATCCTTGCAAGGAAGTGTCGCATTTACATTCATTTGAATCGTAGACGAGGAATGCATAACACTTCGCAAATCATATTATATCTTACCATGAAACATAGAAATGAGATGCGATATTGCGTTTTAAGAATCATGAGAACTCTATTGCTACGATACGTAGACCTCTGCAAACGCTATTTCCTTGCAAGGAAGTGTCTCATTTACATTCATTTGAAGTGCAGACAAGGAATACATAACACTTCGCAAATCATATTATATCTTGCCATGAAACATAGAAATGAGATGCGATATCGCGTTTTAAGAAGCATTAGAACTCTATTGCTTTGATAGGTAAACATCTGCAAACGCTATTTCCTAGCAAGGAAGTGTCGCATTTACATTCATTTGAATCGTAGACGAGGAATGCATAACACTTCGCAATGTATATTATATCTCATCATGAAACATAGATATGAGATGCAATATCTCGTTTTAAGAAGCATTTGAACTCCATTGCTTCGATACGTAAACATCTGCAATCGCTACTTCCTTGCAAGGAAGTGTCGCATTTACATTCATTTGAAGTGTAGGCGAGGAATACATAACACTTCGCAAATCATATTACATCTTACCATGAAACATAGAAATGAGATGCGATATCGCGTTTTAAGAAGCATTAGAACTCTATTGCTACGATACCTAGACATCTGCAGACGCTATTTCCTAGCAAGGAAGTGTCGCATTTACATTCATTTGAAGTGTAGACGAGGAATACATCACACTTCGCAAATCGTAATATATCTTACCATGAAACATAGAAATGAGATGCGATATCGCGTTTTAAGAATCATATGAACTCTATTGCTACGATACCTATACATCTGCAGACGCTATTTCCTAGCAAGGAAGTGTCGCATTTACATTCATTTGAAGTGTAGACGAGGAATACATGACACTTCGCAAATCATATTATATCTTACCATGAAACATAGAAATGAGATGCGATATCGCGTTTTAAGGATCACATGAACTCTATTGCTACGATACGTAGACATCTGCAAACGCTATTTCCTTGCAAGGAAGTGTCGCATTTACATTCATTTGAATCGTAGACGAGGAATGCATAACACTTCGCAATGTATATTATATCTTATCATGAAACATAGATATGAAATGCAATATCTCGTTTTAAGAAGCATTTGAACTCTATTGCTTCGATACGTAGACATCTGCAATCGCTACTTCCTTGAAAGGAAGTGTCGCATTTACATTCATTTGAAGTGTAGACGAGGAATACATAACACTTCGCAAATCACATTACATCTTACCATGAAACATAGAAATGAGATGCGATATCGCGTTTCAAGAAGCATTAGAACTCTATTGCTACGATACCTAGACATCTGCAGACGCTATTTCCTAGCAAGGAAGTGTCGCATTTACATTCATTTGAAGTGTAGACGAGGAATACATAACACTTCGCAAATCATATTACATCTTACCATGAAACATAGAAATGAGATGCGATATCGCGTTTTAAGAAGCATTAGAACTCTATTGCTACGATACCTAGACATCTGCAGACGCTATCTCCTAGCATGGGAAGTGTCGCATTTACATTCATTTGAAGTGTAGACGAGGAATACATGACACTTCGCAAATCATATTATATCTTACCATGATACATAGGAATGAGATGCGATATCGCGTTTTAAGAATCATATGAACTCTATTGCTACGATGCGTAGACATCTGCAAACGCTATTTCCTAGCGAGGAAGTGTCGCATTCACATTCATTTGAAGTGTAGACGAGGAATACATGACACTTCGCAAATCATATTATATCTTACCATGAAACATAGAAATGAGATGCGATATCGCGTTTTAAGAATCATAAGAACCCTATTGCTACGATACATAGACATCTGCAAACGCTATTTCCTTGCAAGGAAGTGTCGCATTTACATTCATTTGAATCGTAGACGAGGAATGCATAACACTTCGCAAATCATATTATATCTTACCATGAAATATAGAAATGAGATGCGATATCGCGTTTTAAGAAGCATTAGAAATCTATTGCTACGATACGTAGACATCTGCAAACGCTATTTCCTAGCGAGGAAGTGTCGCATTCACATTCATTTGAAGTGTAGACGAGGAATACATAACACATCGCAAATCATATTATATCTTATCATGAAACGTAGAAATGAGATGCGATATTGCGTTTTAAGAAGCATTAGAAAGCTATTGCTACGATACGTAGACACCTGCAAACGCTATTTCCTAGCGAGGAAGTATCGCATTCACATTCATTTGAAGTGTTGACGAGGAATACATAACACTTCGCAAATCATGTTATATCTTACCATGAAACATAGAAATGGGATGCGATATCGCGTTTTAAGAATCATATGAACTCTATTGCTACGATACGTAGACATCTGCAAACACTATATCCTTGCAAGGAAGTGTCGCATTTACATTCATTTGAATCGTAGACGAGGAATGCATAACACTTCGCAAATCATATTATATCTTACCATGAAACATAGAAATGAGATGCGATATTGCGTTTTAAGAATCATGAGAACTCTATTGCTACGATACGTAGACCTCTGCAAACGCTATTTCCTTGCAAGGAAGTGTCTCATTTACATTCATTTGAAGTGCAGACAAGGAATACATAACACTTCGCAAATCATATTATATCTTGCCATGAAACATAGAAATGAGATGCGATATCGCGTTTTAAGAAGCATTAGAACTCTATTGCTTTGATAGGTAAACATCTGCAAACGCTATTTCCTAGCAAGGAAGTGTCGCATTTACATTCATTTGAATCGTAGACGAGGAATGCATAACACTTCGCAATGTATATTATATCTCATCATGAAACATAGATATGAAATGCAATATCTCGTTTTAAGAAGCATTTGAACTCTATTGCTTCGATACGTAGACATCTGCAATCGCTACTTCCTTGAAAGGAAGTGTCGCATTTACATTCATTTGAAGTGTAGACGAGGAATACATAACACTTCGCAAATCACATTACATCTTACCATGAAACATAGAAATGAGATGCGATATCGCGTTTCAAGAAGCATTAGAACTCTATTGCTACGATACCTAGACATCTGCAGACGCTATTTCCTAGCAAGGAAGTGTCGCATTTACATTCATTTGAAGTGTAGACGAGGAATACATAACACTTCGCAAATCATATTACATCTTACCATGAAACATAGAAATGAGATGCGATATCGCGTTTTAAGAAGCATTAGAACTCTATTGCTACGATACCTAGACATCTGCAGACGCTATCTCCTAGCATGGGAAGTGTCGCATTTACATTCATTTGAATCGTAGACGAGGAATGCATAACACTTCGCAAATCATATTATATCTTACCATGAAACATAGAAATGAGATGCGATATTGCGTTTTAAGAATCATGAGAACTCTATTGCTACGATACGTAGACCTCTGCAAACGCTATTTCCTTGCAAGGAAGTGTCTCATTTACATTCATTTGAAGTGCAGACAAGGAATACATAACACTTCGCAAATCATATTATATCTTGCCATGAAACATAGAAATGAGATGCGATATCGCGTTTTAAGAAGCATTAGAACTCTATTGCTTTGATAGGTAAACATCTGCAAACGCTATTTCCTAGCAAGGAAGTGTCGCATTTACATTCATTTGAATCGTAGACGAGGAATGCATAACACTTCGCAATGTATATTATATCTCATCATGAAACATAGATATGAGATGCAATATCTCGTTTTAAGAAGCATTTGAACTCCATTGCTTCGATACGTAAACATCTGCAATCGCTACTTCCTTGCAAGGAAGTGTCGCATTTACATTCATTTGAAGTGTAGGCGAGGAATACATAACACTTCGCAAATCATATTACATCTTACCATGAAACATAGAAATGAGATGCGATATCGCGTTTTAAGAAGCATTAGAACTCTATTGCTACGATACCTAGACATCTGCAGACGCTATTTCCTAGCAAGGAAGTGTCGCATTTACATTCATTTGAAGTGTAGACGAGGAATACATCACACTTCGCAAATCGTAATATATCTTACCATGAAACATAGAAATGAGATGCGATATCGCGTTTTAAGAATCATATGAACTCTATTGCTACGATACCTATACATCTGCAGACGCTATTTCCTAGCAAGGAAGTGTCGCATTTACATTCATTTGAAGTGTAGACGAGGAATACATGACACTTCGCAAATCATATTATATCTTACCATGAAACATAGAAATGAGATGCGATATCGCGTTTTAAGGATCACATGAACTCTATTGCTACGATACGTAGACATCTGCAAACGCTATTTCCTTGCAAGGAAGTGTCGCATTTACATTCATTTGAATCGTAGACGAGGAATGCATAACACTTCGCAATGTATATTATATCTTATCATGAAACATAGATATGAAATGCAATATCTCGTTTTAAGAAGCATTTGAACTCTATTGCTTCGATACGTAGACATCTGCAATCGCTACTTCCTTGAAAGGAAGTGTCGCATTTACATTCATTTGAAGTGTAGACGAGGAATACATAACACTTCGCAAATCACATTACATCTTACCATGAAACATAGAAATGAGATGCGATATCGCGTTTCAAGAAGCATTAGAACTCTATTGCTACGATACCTAGACATCTGCAGACGCTATTTCCTAGCAAGGAAGTGTCGCATTTACATTCATTTGAAGTGTAGACGAGGAATACATAACACTTCGCAAATCATATTACATCTTACCATGAAACATAGAAATGAGATGCGATATCGCGTTTTAAGAAGCATTAGAACTCTATTGCTACGATACCTAGACATCTGCAGACGCTATCTCCTAGCATGGGAAGTGTCGCATTTACATTCATTTGAAGTGTAGACGAGGAATACATGACACTTCGCAAATCATATTATATCTTACCATGATACATAGGAATGAGATGCGATATCGCGTTTTAAGAATCATATGAACTCTATTGCTACGATGCGTAGACATCTGCAAACGCTATTTCCTAGCGAGGAAGTGTCGCATTCACATTCATTTGAAGTGTAGACGAGGAATACATGACACTTCGCAAATCATATTATATCTTACCATGAAACATAGAAATGAGATGCGATATCGCGTTTTAAGAATCATAAGAACCCTATTGCTACGATACATAGACATCTGCAAACGCTATTTCCTTGCAAGGAAGTGTCGCATTTACATTCATTTGAATCGTAGACGAGGAATGCATAACACTTCGCAAATCATATTATATCTTACCATGAAATATAGAAATGAGATGCGATATCGCGTTTTAAGAAGCATTAGAAATCTATTGCTACGATACGTAGACATCTGCAAACGCTATTTCCTAGCGAGGAAGTGTCGCATTCACATTCATTTGAAGTGTAGACGAGGAATACATAACACATCGCAAATCATATTATATCTTATCATGAAACGTAGAAATGAGATGCGATATTGCGTTTTAAGAAGCATTAGAAAGCTATTGCTACGATACGTAGACACCTGCAAACGCTATTTCCTAGCGAGGAAGTATCGCATTCACATTCATTTGAAGTGTTGACGAGGAATACATAACACTTCGCAAATCATGTTATATCTTACCATGAAACATAGAAATGGGATGCGATATCGCGTTTTAAGAATCATATGAACTCTATTGCTACGATACGTAGACATCTGCAAACACTATATCCTTGCAAGGAAGTGTCGCATTTACATTCATTTGAATCGTAGACGAGGAATGCATAACACTTCGCAAATCATATTATATCTTACCATGAAACATAGAAATGAGATGCGATATTGCGTTTTAAGAATCATGAGAACTCTATTGCTACGATACGTAGACCTCTGCAAACGCTATTTCCTTGCAAGGAAGTGTCTCATTTACATTCATTTGAAGTGCAGACAAGGAATACATATCACTTCGCAAATCATATTATATCTTGCCATGAAACATAGAAATGAGATGCGATATCGCGTTTTAAGAAGCATTAGAACTCTATTGCTTTGATAGGTAAACATCTGCAAACGCTATTTCCTAGCAAGGAAGTGTCGCATTTACATTCATTTGAATCGTAGACGAGGAATGCATAACACTTCGCAATGTATATTATATCTCATCATGAAACATAGATATGAAATGCAATATCTCGTTTTAAGAAGCATTTGAACTCTATTGCTTCGATACGTAGACATCTGCAATCGCTACTTCCTTGAAAGGAAGTGTCGCATTTACATTCATTTGAAGTGTAGACGAGGAATACATAACACTTCGCAAATCACATTACATCTTACCATGAAACATAGAAATGAGATGCGATATCGCGTTTCAAGAAGCATTAGAACTCTATTGCTACGATACCTAGACATCTGCAGACGCTATTTCCTAGCAAGGAAGTGTCGCATTTACATTCATTTGAAGTGTAGACGAGGAATACATAACACTTCGCAAATCATATTACATCTTACCATGAAACATAGAAATGAGATGCGATATCGCGTTTTAAGAAGCATTAGAACTCTATTGCTACGATACCTAGACATCTGCAGACGCTATCTCCTAGCATGGGAAGTGTCGCATTTACATTCATTTGAAGTGTAGACGAGGAATACATAACACTTCGCAAATCGTATTATATCTTACCATGAAACATAGAAATGAGATGCGATATCGCGTTTTAAGAATCATATGAACTCTATTGCTACGATACCTAGACATCTGCGGACGCTATTTCCTAGCAAGGAAGTGTCGCATTTACATTCATTTGAAGTGTAGACGAGGAATACATGACACTTCGCAAATCATATTATATCTTACCATGATACATAGGAATGAGATGCGATATCGCGTTTTAAGAATCATAAGAACCCTATTGCTACGATACATAGACATCTGCAAACGCTATTTCCTTGCAAGGAAGTGTCGCATTTACATTCATTTGAATCGTAGACGAGGAATGCATAACACTTGGCAAATCATATTATATCTTACCATGAAATATAGAAATGAGATGCGATATCGCGTTTTAAGAAGCATTAGAAATCTATTGCTACGATACGTAGACATCTGCAAACGCTATTTCCTAGCGAGGAAGTGTCGCATTCACATTCATTTGAAGTGTAGACGAGGAATACATAACACATCGCAAATCATATTATATCTTATCATGAAACGTAGAAATGAGATGCGATATTGCGCTTTAAGAAGCATTAGAA